>NC_051182.1:73957545-74209449 GCF_013339695.2 Rhipicephalus sanguineus | reverse complement strand
CCAGCGGACAAGCGCCATCGCTGGACATGACGTCAACATTAACCCTTTAAAACTAACACGCAAGGATGACAAGGTGTCTGTCAAAGATAGGTCCTCCTATCGAAACGTCGGTCAGCCTGTCTGAGGCACTTTCTCCTGTTTGAAACCTATCCACTCCGTGTACCATCTGTCGGCTTCCTTCTTGATCATAGTGTTCGCGGTGAGGCACCGTACAGTCGAGTTTTCCAGTCGCGAGCAGCGCCAGAACAAAAGCATAGCGGATGAAAAAAGCAATAATGAGACGGGGTCCGTCAAAATTGAACGCGATGCGCGCGTCTCCCTCCCTGCGCGAGTGCGCGGATTCTGGCCGGGCTACACGGGGGACGCGTGAGCGCGTCTACTTTCTGCGTGCCCCTAACGGCCAATGTCAGCGAACTTGGGACGGGCCAGTGCGAGGAACGCAGCTCCCTCTGGCCAGTGTACGGTGCCTATACCCGTGTCACAGGGGTCGTCTAACCACAGTTAAGTACGACGGCCGTTAAGTCTAACGCTGTTTGTACCTTGTCCACACGACAACCATACCGCAGTTAATCCTCTAACGACCATTTTCGTAAAACGGAGTAGCAAACCCCTGTTAGCGCCGTAAACTGACAACAGGCGGCCCCCATTCGGACGCAGCAGCTCGCTCCCAGCGAAATATCGAGCCAAAAGTGTGCCAAGTGGCCCGTTGCGACGACAGAGGCGTTTAAACGCATTTGGGAAGATAACTACCGGCTTTGAGGTACAAGTTTGTCCGTGCTGCAAAAATCTCTTGTGCATTTCCGAGATTCATACACTGCGCGTTCGTTCATTGAACAGGCTTCACGCTATTTGATAGACGCGCATCAAAACACGCTGCTGAACGCGTCCTATAATCGAGCGGTCACCTGACAAGGCGGTGTTATAGCGGTGTTTGCACGAACGCAGCCATGTATCAACTAAAGAACGCTTGGAAGCGCTGCAAAAGTGTGACAGGGCCTCTGTCTGGTTTACGGTAAATGTGGTTACGTCCGCTAAATGCATGTTGGGTATAACCCGGCTACGTTCATCCCGGTGACAAGGGAATTAAACAGGTACGATTTCCTAACGATTCATGGTGCAGTTAGCGCCCCTGCTATGGGGAGGAGCCATCTCGAAGCTACCCAAGCGGGTGGTACCCCAATATGAGCCAAATCTCAAAAGGCACATCCAGCTTAAATCATCCTGAAAAGCCATCATGCGCGATCTGGGTATACTGCAGAATTCTTGTGCCTTTCTAAACACGTTTCCTCATAACCTGTATAATAAAAAGTACTGCGAAAAAGAACATTACATTGCCTTTTCATCATTCAATCGAACGACTAAAAGGTAATGAAGCTCTCTGGAATGTTGTCGTTTAAAATGCCTGCTACCAATTCCTCGCCAGCAAAGGACAGGTTCAACCAAAAGAAAGCTCATCGGAATCATATAACCATGTAATGAATAAATTACTATGGTTAATATTCATTCATTCATTCATTCATTCATTCATTCATTGAATGAATGAATGAATTAATGAATTAATGAAATCCGGCTCATCCCACGTATCCTGGGAATCAATTTCAAGCGAAGCAGTCAGGCAGTAGCTGCCTATGCCAGATTTTTCGGTTTCAGCCGAGCATTTCAGGGCTCCCGTGCCCCGCCCTAGCGCCACCCCCTTCTCGTGACGTGAACTCTCTCTCCTTGGTGGTGGCGGCGCGCGCTACATTTACACGGTTGCTGAGCAGCGCATGTAGGTTGTGTAGGTCTTGTGCGATGTTCATAGGTAAACACAGCAGAAACGAAACGAAACACAAGGAAGACACGGGGACAGAGTGCTGTCCAGTGTCTTCCCAGCACTCTGTTCCGTGTCTTGCTTGTGTCTTGTTAGATTTGCGATGTTTTACCTACGAACTACGTATCACCAACTAGCCTACCAGCAAATGTTATAGAAGAGCTTGTGCGAAGCCGCGTATGGTCTCGCGCGCGTATTTATGAAGACTGCCCCTCGCATTCACGCGTGAACGTGTTGCGTGCGATGGGCTGTTGTGGCGTAGTTGGCTGCTCAAACAGAAGCGCGAAGGGCTTCTGTCTTTTAAAGTTTCCCAAGGAAAAGACGCTCCAAACGGTGTCGATTTGCTGCAACCAGACGCAGCAAATGGACGCCCACCAACCACTCCGAGATATACAAGACACGTACTTGAATATTTCGCTTGAATATTACTGGTATTGTATAATGAAACAGCGTACCAATAACACGAACTTACTATTCGTTGTGTAATATCACCCTTTCAGGCGCACAAACATTAAAAATCATTTTGACATGCTGAAAAAAGGAGTTGTATGGTTCACGTTTCGAACGCTTGGGAAGATTAAAATTTAGCAGCGATCGCCCTATAAGTATCAAGCGTGATGTGTCGCGTTTACGTAATTTATCGCGCGTTCTGCACACGAGCTTCGGATGTTACCGTGATGTTGTGAGGGGCAGATTTATTTCGATATCGAAGGCGAGTGCCCCCCGCGTCAGCCGCGACGGTTATCTGGCAAGTCTCGTATGTTATTTGGTCTGCTTTTCTGTAACTGTCAGCCTATGGTGTGATTTACCGCTGTGTTGCCGCTTGTGTATATGCTACCAGTTTCACGCTTAATTCGCGCATGTAAATTAATCCGCGCCTCTGTGCTAAGCGAATAGGACTTGCGCTTTTTAGTCATGCACGTATAGTGCACGGTGTCTGTGCTCGTCCAGCAAGCTCTTCTACTCTAGGAAGGACACTCATGTGCTCGATCAAATTTCGTGATTAGGAAGAATAGAGCGTGACGAAGTTGTGCAGAAGAATGATTTTCTAAAGTAAACCAACAGGATGTCTGCTCTCACAGACTAGCAGAACGAATCATTGCTTTCATTTAACACTCGCCTTCTAGGGGCCCTGCACCTGCTGTGGCAAAAGCTTTAGATGCCTCAGCAAAGGCGAAAAGTAACTGTCGGCGTCCCGCGTCAGCGTCGTCAACACGAGGGATGTGAAAAATCGTGACGTAATGACGTCACCATACTATCAAAGCTTGTGACGTCAGGAAGAAGACAAACAACGTGACTTCATGCGATGACGTCATCACAGGAAATCGCCGATTTGCTCGCCTCCCTGATCGGTTGGGCGATGACGGAGGCTATGCAAATCGCCGATGTCACGTGATGACGTTATCATATGACGTAACGTAATCTGATGTCAACATGACGTCACTGTCACGTCACAAATTTTAGCTATCTATGACGTCTTGACGACGTCATTACATGATTTTTGCTGCCTCCATGGTCGGAGGCGTTGCAAGTTTTCTGCACCTCACCTGCTCTTGTATTGCCTCCGCATGGGTGGGCCGATCACGGAGGCTGTGCAAAGTGCCGTTGTCATGTGATCACAATATCAGATGACGCAACGTAATCTGACTTCAGCGTGACGTCATTGACACGCCACAATTATGAGCTATCTATGACGTCCTGGTGATGTCGTCACATAATTTTTGCCTCACTCGTGTTGGCGCCGACACCTCGGGGGCTCCGACAATTCGTTCGTCTTGTGAGGCATCGAAGGCGTTCGCCTAAAAGCAATATTATAATGACCATGACATGCAACAGCGCGAATCGTGCTTGCATGAGCACCTCCATATAGTTTAAAGCGCGAGCATGGGAGATCGGATTTCCGACTGTAGTGGATCTTGCACATAAATAGAGAAATCATTGTTATATATATAGTGGACTCAACAGTACAACTCTGATTTCGGAGCGAGCATCATCGGAGGGTCGAGAAACTTATCACTAGATCACTGTGCAGAGAAGCGCCAGCCGAGCCATACTGAAAGTATCTTCAGCGTCATAAACATTACCAAGCGTCTTTATTATTTCCCCTAAGCTTCACAAAATTAACCTATGCAAACTAAAATAGATGCAAACCCACAGACCTTTATAGCACGAAAAGTCGCTGATGATTTGGCACTCCCTCATGCGAATTCTGAGCGCAGCTTTGTATTGAAGCAACACCAACTGTGTTTGAAGTTCTGGCAATCCGCAGTTGTAGCATTGTAACATTCGTTACATATTGCCACAGAAACTGCCAGTGCTCGAGTGCTGCGCACACCACTCTGTACATTGCAGGCGTAGCGCACCAAGCAAAACGCCGAAATCCCCTTTACGACAAGCGAGACAGTCTCAGTACACCTGCAAGCCTGCATGCGCACGAGCTCCGACCGAAGGGTGAGCGCGCGTGACGGAGGAAGAAAGCGAAGGTAGAGGCCAGTGGCTCGTGAAATCATCAGACTCCGCGTTCGCTGTCTTTCGCCATCGTTCGCTCTGTAGAACGCTCTGTAGAGCGCGTTGTGTAGAATGTCATGGACTACAAACGGCGTACACAACTCTAGAAGTCAGGTTCTCAATGATTTTAACACATCAAATAACTCCATACTATTCATTCATAATAATATGTTTGAACTATTTCGCTTTAGTAATTTGCTTCTTAGCGATAGAATTCACGAATCAACAGCGCGTACATAACCTCAGCTGTGCGGCCGTCGCGCATAAAGCGTAAATAAAGCAGATTGCGCCGGAACGCATGCGCCGCGGTGAATTGGCCGGCGTCATCGCCGCGCCGCGATGTGACTACCCCGCTCATTCGCCAGACTCCCCCTATATACGGCGCTGTTACGGGGTGGTTGGAGGTCTTCGTGAGTGAGTATTTTTACGCATATTGTGGGAAATCCCCCCGCACGAAGAGTACAGTGCGTAATAAAGGGTAGGTCATGCTCCCAAGGAACGATGGTACTCATGTTGGAGCAGAGACGTCTGTTTCATCACCACAAAGTGCATGGTACGGCGCGACGATTCGCTTATTACACGCAGCGCTTAATGAAGATGTATTAACCGACTGCAAGATAATGAAGCTGTCTCGAATGTAGCCTTTAAAATGTCTGCTACTAATTCCTCACGAAGCAATGAGCAGGTTCAACAATAAACCCCTATTAGGAGTCATGTAGCGTAGCAACGAATGAATGAATGAATGAATGAATGAAATAAAATCCCGCAGATGCTACTAATTGTGGGAATCAACTTCATGCGATACTCAAGCAGTAGCTGCTGTTACGTTTGCCCCTGTAATTATTCATGGCAAATGCCACTGCGCATGTATCTGTCGGTCACAGTTTTAGATGTGAAGCATCTTATGGCGGAGTTCAAGCTGGTAATGGTGGTGGTGGTGGTGTGCGGCGTGCCCACCCTTACTGCGCATGCGCAAACCTTCTCCACTTCCCCTCTCCACTCCCTCTCTTCCCTTTCCCTCTCCCCTTTCCCTCTCCACATCACCTCTCGCCTTCCATTTCCCACTTCCCTTACCCATCTCATTTCCCTTTCCCACCCCTATCCACTACCTCTCCCCACTCCTCCTCTCCCCTCCAATCTCTCCCCCCTGCCATTTCCCCTCTCCCATCCCCTCTCCTCATCACCTTCCCCTCTCCCATCCCCCTCTCCATTCCCCTCCCCTCTCCACTTCCCCTCTCCCCTTTCCCCCTCACCACTCCGCCTCTGAAACGCGGTCTCTACATGCCGAAACACTGCTTCGCATCGCCTGAAGGTCCCCTTTAGCGGGAGATGGTGTGATTTCTTTTTCCCAGAGATCGGAGGTGCGCTTCCCTGGAGGTGTGCTTTCCTTGGAAGTGTGATTCCGTACATATGGTCAAGTGAGCCAGGCATTCCACCGTAGGCGGGTTCCGAGGAACCCGACGGAGATATCACGAACACCCCTTTCTTGCGCAGTGTTGGCAGCGTGAGAGGGTGCCGCTGGAGACGTCCTCATTGAACCTGCGCATGCATTCACCTGAACGCAGCCATTAGTACTTTCATGTGTTCGAGAGAGCGGACGTTAGCGCTAGAAACAGGAAGCGCCAGAAGACGCAGCGTGCAGCGAGAAAGCACATTGTGAAGTCTTCAAAATGACAGGGGTTCAACAATGTTACATAGTTCATATCACTGATACTTCGCAAAATCACTCAAGAGCTGGCTCATGTCGTCAGTTTCAAAAAGAACTAGTTAAAAAATAGGCGCAAAGTTTTGGAACGCGCAAGGCAGCTCATGCTTCACATTTGGATTCACAATTTGAACGCAATACCAGAACGATTCTTTGGTGTACTGGAGTTGATCGCACAGGTTACCTTCATCAGATGGCTCCTTTCGGCGACAGCAGCGTAGTATTCCTAAAATCCGCGACTGTCGTTAAATGGTCAGTCTCTTCAGGGCGCTCCAACAGACTTGTGACATCTGATGCGAAGAAATCGGTTGGATCACGCCATTGACTGATGAGTGCGTGCAAATGAACGCCAGGTAGGGGATAAACTTGGTGTGCCCCTCTGCCTCAAGTTCTTTAATGATTGAGAGCATGGCACACGAATGGGTCTTCAGAAACCTCATCTTAACGAGCAAGTCGTGCACAGCTTCAGGCGATGAAGTAAGACTGTTGAGCTTCTCACACTTCGTTCGCTTGGCTTCGTCGCTTCTCAAGACAAAATGGCGCGCCAGTAGTCAGAAATATCTTCCAGAGTTTCATAAAAAGAGAAGCACCTCGACGGACTTATGGTTTTCAGTGACTTGAAGGACATGCCCATTGCCATGCACATAAGACCAAACTCAGGCGATGCGCCAGCAACGACTTCAACTGCGCAGGAAAGTGCACAACAAAATCTCGAGCTACGTTAAACGAGCTTGTCTTGATTCCATTCTCCAGAGCCTTGTTGAGTAGGTGGCAGGGATATTTGAAGTGAAGCGCCTTGAGTTCAGGGACGGAGAGTTGCAAGTCTTAGTGAATCTTTTGCATTTAGGAAGCTGATTCGGAGTACAATACAGCTGCGTCGCCTAATACAGGTACGCGCAGTAAACATTAAATCGGTCGAACCAGAAGTTTTACCAACGAGCGCTTAGAACTTGCCCTTTCGATGAAGAACAAAACCAGGTCATATTGGCCCTTGAAATCGGCGTTTTTCGGATAAATCCGAACTGTCAAAATTTTTACCGGTGAATGTTTATCAGATGTTGTCAGATAAAACCGCAAACACGGAGGCCTAATTAGGGAGTTAGGCGATCACGCTGTTGTGTGTAATGACAAAACCAAAGAAAAACAGCAATGCTTACAGATAAACTATTTTTTTTGTGTTTGAGGATCTAAGCATTGTAGTGGACGAAGGAATGGACATTTCGCAAATTGTGCAGATGGTTGTGAAAAAGCCAGTGAGGAGGAAATTGAAATGGCGTTAGAGGTTTTCAAAACGTTTGAGGTGGGAGAAAAGAAAAAAGGAAAAGAAAAGTGAGGAACGAAAGTTACGGAAAACTGCTCTCAAAAATGAAAGTTTGGCTGCATCGAATGGAGGGGCCTCTGAACAGTTTAGCGAGCCAGAATCATTCCGCATGGATAAATATATAATCCCATTTCTAGCCGGGAAAGACACAGAAGTATTCATCTGAGGTTTTCAACAAACTTGCGAGAGGATGAACGTTTCTCCGGGTACATGGCCAGAACGCTTGCTTTGCCTTTTAGTGTCTGAAGCAGCTGAAGTAATCGCCAGAGTCACAGCGCAAAGGCAGGTAATTACGTGAAGGTTAAGGCTGCATTATTAAAAAAAAGTACCACCTTTCCGCCGAAGTATTTCGTCAAAGGTTGCGAAACACAGAAAAGAAGGATAGTGAGGGATATCCTAACTTTGCTTACAACATGAAGAGAAGCCTAATCGAGTGGTTAAGAAGCACAGAATCCTACGAGAGTAGACAGGGTCATCGATGCCATCTGTGAACGATCACTGGTCCGTTCGGAAAACTCATGACAGAGGCAGCTGTCTCCACATCACTGTCAATGAAGTACCCGTATATATTTTCAAATTGGTCAGACAGGATAGTGCTCCAGTGGGATCAGAAATTTAGCGAAGGAACTCTTCAGGTACTGATTCATCCCAAATCACCAGAAGTCGCCTCTGTGGCACCAGAAGAACCAGTCACACCGTCAGAAGAAACTGAGTTTGATCACCCCCCTGGCACGCAGACAGAGACATCTGATCAGCAAAATAAGGCTTTTCCAACGTAGCTAGACCATAACCTAGAGGGAAAGCCAGCTCTCTAGCATACTGAGGCTATATCAACGGAGCTTGATCATTATCTAGAAGGAGAGCCAGTTCACATGCCCACAAGAGAAAAGGGGTCAATACTATCACCGGCCTCGAAAAACTTTGATCAGCTAGTGCACGTAAAGAGAGAGTCACTGGCAGCTGAGCAAGTGAGTGATCCTAGCTAAGCTAAATTGCAGTTCTCCGTAAAATAGAGGTTCGCTAGGGGCAAAGTGACGTTGCATAAGAAAGAGGGCTTGTTTTATTAGCACTACGGAGATAAAAAAGGAGGATTTTGGGTGAGTTGGCCATTTCTAGAAAATACTAGGAAGACCATTTGGATCTCTGCTATAGAAACCGGTGGTCTGGCCATGTAGGAATAAACAAATCAAAATAGATATTGTTAATGGAATACTACTGCCCTGGGTCCATTTCTAAGATCATGTGGCACGTGCCAACGCATGGGTAAGTCAGGGAAAAAGTAGAAAGCTCCATTAAAATTGATACCTATAATATCGGAACCATTGCTAAGTCCGCTAATAGATATGGTGGCACCCCTTTCAACAACTTAGTCGGGTTATAGATATTTATTCACCAGGCTGTGCCCAGGCACCAAGTTTCCAGAAGCAGTTCCTCTGAAGGAGCGCACTTCAATAGTTGACCGCTTCTGTTAATTTTCTCACGAGTGGTCTTTCCGGCAGAAACACAGGCTGATCCAGCGTCACTTTTCACGAGCTCTTGGCTGCAACTTGTTTACAGAAATTTCTGATTTAGTTTATACGTAGTTCTGTCTACCATCCTCAATCGAAGTTTGTCGATTGTCGAATGGCATGTCGAATAGAACAACGACCAGGCTGAAAAGAATGCCAAGCTTTATTACGACAGGAATAGTAGACTTCGAACATTTAGCATCGGGGATGAAGTAGTGATTCTCAGACCTTCGCGGAGGGACACACTCGAAATACATTAGGACGGGCCAGTCGAAGTGTTGCATAAGCTTTCTGACACTAACTACGCATTGAAGGCCAGGTTGAAGGAAGGAGGTGTGGATCTAGCATTGTAACCTGATGAAGCCTTGCGTAGAACGTCATGGGGTTGTGAACTTCACCATAAAGGAGCCCGAGGGAGTGCAAACCGTTTTCGACGGATGCACATGATTTCCGACACGGAAGTTCGTCTTGAAGAGGTCGTAGCATTCGATGTAAGACCGAATGCTCTTGAGCTTGAGCAGGTAGAGGAACTAAAAGAACTACTAAGGCAGTATCTCGATAACTTCGGTCATCGGCCGGCTAGAACCGAACTGATAAACACGAAATAGAACTTGCATCAGCCGAGCCGGTAAGGTAAATTTCGGTACAGCGCAAACGACGAGACAGAACACACAGTTGTCACAGTCGTCAAGACACAGTTGTCAGTCAGCGCTCGTGTTGTTAAGTCTTCTTCTGTGTGTTTCGCCTTTTGCGCTATTCCGAAATTAACCCGCACCAACTAGCCCAACTCTCCCTTTTGCTGCGGTAAGGTTGACAGCATACCGAGTGCCTCCACTACAGAAGGAGATTATGGAGGAAAAGGTACGGCACATGCTGGACCTCGGGATGATCGAGCCCGCTGAAAGTGACCACGCGTCCCCACTTATACTTTGGAAGCTCCTAATTAGGACCCTCGTGTGGACTACAGGAAGTTGAATGCCATTACTAGGGATCAGTTGTACCCGATCCGAAATATAAAGGAGCGAATGGAAAGGGTCAGCGCTCTCAAATACATTTCCACGCAAGATCTCCTGGGATGATACTGGCAATTTCTTCATTCAGAAGGTGCCACCCTCTATGCTGCATTCGTTTAACAATATTACCGTGCACTGAAATCACACATACCGTGCACTGAAATCACACAGCACACGGGCCTCTACAATTTCGCCTCCACCGAAATGCGACCGCCGCAGCCGGGATCCAGCCCTCAAGCATGCCGCATTCATTTCACCTGTAGGTCATTTTAGACTGTTATTCTTTGCTTCGGGCTAAAGAACGCGCCTTTTAGCTTCTCCAACCTAGGCCATGTTGTGGAGCAGGGAACGAGACAGCCGTCCGAAATGAAAACAGATGCCATTGCGGATTTTTCACAGCGACGCACGCAAACAGAGATTCGGTCGTTCCTGGGACTTGTCGGCGACTGCCAGTGTTACATCCCCTGTTTTTCGCCACTAGCAAGTCCACTTACAGACGCACTGAATAAAGGGAAGCCAAGTAGCTTGCAATAGGATGAGGACAAAGAAGCCGCCTTTATTGGTTTGAAAGCATTGCTAGTGTCTCGACCTGTGCTACGCTCTCATCAAACCGACGTCCTTATCGAACCTCGGCAGGTCTTTACCTGAACGCAGCCAGAAGCATTTGCAGCTGCTCGAGAGAGAGGCCGCCATCTCCTCCGAAGTAATCCACCATCCCCCCACGCTCCTTCAGACTCAGCCTTTTCGCCTGACATTCACCGTATTCGAGCCATCGAGGCGTGGTCCTGGTACGTGTGAATTGTGTGGCCCACTTGCTTTCCCCTTTGGACATCTGGACCATGCTCCTCATGAACCGATGTATCGAGTGGCCCATTTCATCATTTTCTGGTCGGCAGAGCACTATGACCGAGAGACACCGGATTACCGGGAGCTGCCGTCACCGCTTCCCCCATGTCTAAATGTTGGCAGACGCGGGGCAAGAAAAGCCGAAGCCATTTGTACAAAAATGTTCATTCTCTCAATCATAGAACTATGTATACACATTAGTTTCTGTTTATGAACGCGTCTCCTGAGCGAAAACATCAGCTATGTGGACATCAGCTACCCTAACGAGACGCGCCGAACCTTATCCCTTACACTGCTTATGCCGCATGTTTCGCTTTCAGCCAAACGTTACGAGGTAGTTCGACGTCTTCTAGATGGCATATTTTTACGCATATTGTTCTAGGGAACATCGACACTCACATTAGAGCAGAAGCGTCAGTTTCATCACCACAATGTGCACGCTACGGGGCGACGATAAGCATAATATACGTAGCGGTCGTAGGGATATTCGCACAACGCTTGACATTACCTTGCGGAGTCAGATATGATATGCTTGTTATATGTATATAAAAGCGGATAGGCCACACAGCAGCCGTTGGCATTTTTGTGGCATCACGCTGTGCTCATATATGATGTATTGTCAGCTGAAAAGTGCGCGCTGAAAAACAGGGTCCCCCGGGCAATCGCCTAAGATGACTCAAAGGCGCAAAAAAAAATTGTACTTACCTCCCCCCCTCACCCCCTCCCCCGCTTCCGAAAGCGTTCTACCGTAGCGTTGTAGTGGCCTGCCTCCGCGATCGAAGTCGTTGCAGGCTTTCTACAAACACACGTGCCTCCGGGAACGGCACGCGCACATGATCAATCACGATGTCATGTAGTGACGTCATACTGTGGCGTCATCGCATGATGATGCTTCTTTTTTGCATCTCTCGTGTTGACGCGGATGCCGATCTTTCAAGCTGTCGTCAGGTCTCGTCAAAGATCGAATGCGCCAACACAAACGATTAGCTTTCGCGTTTGATGAGGCATCTAAGGCTTTTGTCTTAAACCTTATTAACTATGCCAACCATATATTTTGGCACATGCGTCGCAATTTTTCCGCCGTTACTGCCTTAGTTAAACTAATGCATTGCAAAACTTGAACGCGACGCAATACGTACGCTGCTTGAGGGGGTGATCCTATGCATGTAGAAGTAGTCGATGCCCTAGAACTTCATCAGAATAACTCGGCTCGTTTTATTTTTTCGAACCACAGTTGCACTGCGAGCATAACAGCCATGAAATCCAGCATCTCCCTTTCGTTTTTGACAGCGGATAGAAATTCTTGCCGCTTGAACTTCGTTTACAAAATAAAATAGCGTAGCCTTCTTCATAGCACGTGTGTTTTATCACCGCAATATATGTGCCATCGCAATGACTATCGGTATAAGCATGTAGTACATTCCAGCTTGTAAAACGAAGTCATTTTCCTTGTCTTTGCCGCCGCGCGAAGCAATTCAGTGTAACAACCTTCTTCCCGCTGATGTAGTGTCTATTGGTGATCAAAATTTCAGTGTGGCAGTGACCAGCATTGTACAAGTACTACTCCAAGCACAACTACAACTACATGTACAAGCGACCAGCATTGTACATGTAAGCATTTTAGTATGGTTAAAACCGAAACCGAAGCACCGATGAGCGCACAAGCAGATGATCGGAATGACGTCACTGTTCAAGACAGCGATTATAGAGGTGCAAGACGCTCACTCACTCGGGACCTTTCAGCAGAAAATGACAGTAGCGCTCTTTCGCATTTTGAATTTGCCGCTGATCTTCGGTGAATATTATTACTTCGCAATTATTACTACTTTTTTAAAATCAACGGTAACTAGACTTCACTTCTCCGATTTGTAATAACCGCCTAACTCCACGATTAAAGAAATAGTAATTTTTTTATTACTGCCCCACATGATGTTTTTAGTCATCATTATACGCCTGAGGCTACAGAAGAAGCACTTGTGAAGGCATTGAACATATATCGCCGTTGTCCGATTTTTGAGGATTGTGGACGCATTTTTTGAAACGCCCTGTATAATATGGCGCCCAAAGGAGCTCGTGTCGTAAGGTAGTGTGACCATATATCCCATGGAAAAGAGAAAGCCGCCCTTGTTCGAGCAACGAGGCTAAGGATGACAACATTAGATTTGTCCATGACTGTACTAAATGCTAATGAATTGCTTCGAAAAATTACACGTTCCTCAAAATGACTTCGACACCACCTTCACTACCGGCGTCGTCTGCTACGGCCACACATATGGAAGAAATATAGAAGCGCTGCTTTTGTAAAATGTTAAGAACCACTTTGTGTCGAATTGAAGCTAAGGATCTAGTGGGCATGAGTCGTGTGCTGGAGACAAAAAAATAGCTTAGCTGCAAAAAATGCGCGCAACGTGACCCCTGTGTAACTTCTTTCATATAGGTTTGCATTTGAACGGGTCGCGGTTGACACGAGAAGGAAATAGCATGGGCAAATTTGCATTCCTTGTTGGTACGGATAGCCCTGTAAAGCACGATGCAAGCGGTTCCTCCGCTTTGTGGGAACCAGGCCAACATGCTTAGAGCTACATGCAGCCGCAACCTTTCTAAGAAAAATTGGAGGGAAACGCGCAAGAGCTATATGCACGTTCGTGCCTCATGCAGAGCTGTAGCGAGCTAACATTTGACATGAGCGTAAGTTTGTCTGCAGCACGATTTTACGCTTACCTTTTGGTCTTTATTGCGCGAATTATCTACGGTTGTCACGCGGTGCATTTTCGATCGCCGTCCAGCAAAATCGGGATGAAAATTTTCGACGATGTGCTCCGTTCTGCATTTTGCACAAAGGGGTCAACCGCGAACGAATAATACGGTCCCGATAGGGCTCGATTGCGATAGTAAATGCACAGTGTGCCAGCCGGCCATATTACCTTGCGCATTTTAATGCACTAGCATTT
This sequence comes from Rhipicephalus sanguineus, assembly GCF_013339695.2. Classification (NCBI taxonomy): domain Eukaryota; kingdom Metazoa; phylum Arthropoda; class Arachnida; order Ixodida; family Ixodidae; genus Rhipicephalus; species Rhipicephalus sanguineus. The sequence continues at coordinate 74,195,787 of NC_051182.1, read as the reverse complement.
TGCGAAGGGGTGGCTTGCAATGGACAAGATGGCAATTCGATGCTTATGAAGCGCGAAAGCACGGGGATGTAGCAGAGATACACGCACGACAAGCGCTTGTCCTTTATGTATGCCTGCTTCGTCCCCGTGTTTTTTGTTTTGTTTTTTGGCTCGCGCTTCATAAGCATTAACCGCTTCCAAAACTAGGTCAGACACCTGTGTTGGCAATTTATGTTTCGGTGACAATACCAGGTCCAGCATTTACAACTGAATTGGTAACAAGTGTGACACTTTGCGGCTGCTGTTAGACGGTGAATCAATGCTTGAGGCCCGTGTACTTAGAATTAGGTGCGCGTTAAATAACCCATGGAGGGGGTGGAAATTTCCGGAGCCTTTCAGTACGGCTACCCTCGTAATCATATCGTGGTTTTGGGACGAGAAACCCCAATAATTATAGAAGCTGAATCAGTGTTTGAACCTGGCCACGTTGTCGCCTGTTGCGCACCATAAAGAAGGAGTCGCATGTGGATGGGCTCATTCTACAGATATCCTCTATAAGCAAGGAACCCCATGAGATGGAAATAACAATAAATGAATGTGAGGTGATAGAGATATCACGCTCTCGCAAAATACTGTGACGGTGAAAGTGAAAGCTCACGCCGGACTTGAACTGTGGCACGGAGTAGTATAAAGCACCATGCCGCCAATAACTTTGACTGCACTTTTCTACACTGTGCAGTCTCTAGATGTCCGGACACATGAAGTGAGATAAAAGCAACACTGTTCAAAGGATAAAATGCTAGTAATCGTGGTTTAAAGGAACGCCTTCAACCATCGGCTTCCCTTCGCCGCAGCAACGTGAGATCACGTGATCCAACTATGCACGTCATAACAATCGCGGCGCCGGCGTCTCCAGTGGTGGGCTTCGCGCCTGATAGCCTAGTGATATGTTAGCTTTGCTTGTTTAGCATGCATTGTGTGTGTGTTCCAGGTAAGGTCAGATGAGATGTAGACACCAAGATATTTATACGAAGAAACACAATCGAGAGGTATTTCGGCGACCTTCTAGGCTGGTGGATTCTTAATACGCATAGTAACGCGCATTGGTTTATATTTGCTTATGTTTTAGACAACGGAATAAAAAGATCAGATGGGAGAATAGCTCCATCTTGTTGCAAGTTATTCTCTAAATATTGCGATGTAGACAGCGAAATCATGCGTTGTATGAAAATGCCGCATTTGCAGAAGTAAAACAGGACTGTGCCGTTGCCGCTACTAGTAACCATAATGCAGAAGCTACAGTGCAGCATAAACGATGGTTAATGTCGGTATATACCGTAAGCCGAATGGCAAATAATGGCTTGCGTCGGCTGAATGAAGATAATGTCGGCTAATGTTTGATAATGTTTGATTATGTTGGCTACAGCACTGCCACGGAGGCTCTCTACGATTAAGAGTCCCGTGTCTTTAACCACTTTATCATAGCGACTGTGCAACAATATAACGTTTTCAAGCACACGAGCGACATGAACGGGTGCGCAAGCCCCCATAGGAAACGCGTGTGCGCCGCAGCAGCCACCACGACGAGCACGCGGGCCTCAGGCTTAAGCTTTCCACTTGTGCCGTGCTAGCACATCTCAGATCTAGTAAACTTGGCAAGCTCCAACATATAACCGAGTAATTCAATGATGAACTTCCGTGTTGAGCTCTGATGACCTCCACGATCTCCATTTGTGTAGTGGTTCCACGTGCCACTGTTGGAAAAGCAGAGCGTGAGGCACCATAGGTTTTCATTTTTTTGCGCAAGTACGCCCTAGGGCATAAATTAGTAATATTATCTAGGATTTACGTGCCAAAACCACGATATGATTATGAGGCACGCCGTAGTCGAGGGCACCAAAAATTTTGACCATCTAGTGTTCTTGAACGTGTACTGACATCGCACAGTACACGGGCTTCCAGCGTTTCGGCTCCATTGAAATGCGACAGTCGCGGCCGGGATCGAACCCGCGACCTTCGGGTCAGCAGCTGAACACTGTAACCGCTCGAGCACCGCGGCGAACCTACGGCATAAACAAATAAAAATATAAAACTTGGTTTCCTAGGCGAACTTCAGGAGCGGCCTAAGAAATTCGCGTATTCGTTTGAAATCAACATTCATCGACACTGTTGAACACCACAAGGTGAGGTTCTAATATTTTAAGAGTACGCGAGAAGGTGCAGTCGGGATGTAATAAAATAATATAGATTACCATGGCAGCATACGCCTCGCTCGCACCACAAGTGACAAATGATAAGCATCCATCAACCTTCGTTGATACTAACTGCAGGTGTTGTATTTACAAATACCGGTGGTTTTCCGCTTGTAGGCTCAGAGGTGGCCATATATACCGTAGATATGTATAGTTCAGAGTAATATGAAGTGGAACACGGAAATTACATTTTAAACGCAATCGACAAGCGCAAAAGTATTCATTACACTAAAGGGTCAAGCGGAACGGTATCGCTTGCCATTTCATAAGTCACATTCATATCCATACACGGCAAGTAATCGTTGAATGAACATGAATTCGGCGTTCGAGCTCATATTGCCTACCATAATCTGCCTTGACGATATCGGCACGCAATGACGCGCATGCCGCTTAACTGCTACATGCTATATACATCCGCTCGGTATCACCTACATTCTCTGCGTTATATCTTGACATTTCATGCGTAGATATATATACATGGAGGTGCATTTGTATATGTGATGTATTTACGATTTAAGAACCGTAAAGAAGCGCTGTGTGTTCTATTCTATTCATGCTCCCACGGCGCCAACAAGCAACGGACTGAACTACCGGCTCGCTCGATGTACACAGTTTTCCCATAAGGCTCCGAGCGGCCGCAGGACGCTCTGGCATAGCTATAAGAAGGTCTTTTAATAAACACTTGAGGCAGTGAAAGAGCATAGCGATACAACATTTTTGAGGCTTCAATGGTCTGTCCATGTAATTTGGGGGCGCACAACATACGACTCGTCCACCGCATGTATATATATATGCATGAGAACTGTTTTAAGGGACCGCCTTCTCGACGTCTCATGTTTCACGTTGGTGTCAAGCAGTCTCATGTCTCGGTTGCGTCACGCAGGTGCCACAATTGATACATATAACCCGAGCAGGCTGCACGTTTGGAATGCCAGGGCGCGCTTGCCCGTGAACGCCAGCGTCAACGAAAGGCTAATTCGCCTGCCGATCAAGCGAACTGACAGCGAAGTGGCAGCGAAGCAACAGCCACATTGATACGGAAGACAGTAGCGGAGGTGAAACGTCAGCGCCGGGAGTTAGACGCGCCGCGCTGTAAACAGTAGAACAAAAGAAAGGAGAGCATCAAATACAAAATTGATAATGAACACACAAATTAGGTAATCAGAAAGGAACACTAAACGATATAAAATCTCACATAATCACACGAAAAGAACACAAAACAGCAGGAAACAGCTGATAAACACGAGATAAACACAAGCGAACCTATGATCCGCAGCTTGTACTGTTTACCTGGGGTAGAACTGGCTTTGATTTTGAATGCGGAATACTTTCTACTAGTCACGCGTGACACACACGCGCACATCGAGGCCCATCGTGCACGGGTAGGCTCCACAGGGGTTTCTCAGTCTATATAAAGCCAAAGTTTGAAAACCTGAACACCACAGTGTGAAGGAGCCCGTGTCACAAAAAATGCGGTGCCGGGATCGGCGGTGTTCTCGATGGGTTAAATATCACGATGGAAGCAAATGATCAACATCATGGCTGCAGCTGGAATCGAATCTAAGCATTCTTCATGGCACTCAAGTGTTCTAGCACGCAGCCACACCGGTGCTTCAAACTGTTGCGGGAAAATACAGTATACAAGGACCAAGTTAGGACGACGCCAACTGGGCTGGCAGTGTCGGCTATCTGCTTCTATACCGATGTAACAAATATTACTTATCTGACTTCGCAAGCTACAGTGAAGCGTAGTGTCAATGCGCTTACGACTGCTACGTATGATATGCAAGTCATCGCCCCACAGAGTGCACTTCGTGGCGGTGGAACTTACGTGTCTGCTCTAACGTGAGTTTCGACGTTATCTTGAAGCATGACCTACACTTTGCAGCCAGTGTACACGGCGTGCCTGGTAAGTCCCACTATATCCGTAAAGACACTCACGAAGACGTCGAAACACCTCGTAATGCTTGGCTCAAGGTGAAATCCGGTAATGGCAGCTACCGCCTGACTGCATCTCATGAAACTGATTCCCACATTGAGTAGGATCTGCCGGATTTCCATTAATTCATTCATTCATTCAGTCATTCATTCATTCATTCATTCATTCATTGTTTTGGTTATATTATTCATTTCAGTGGATATTTTGGTTGAACCTGCCCATTGATTAGTGAGGCACTCGTGGCAGCCATTTAAACGGCAACATTCCAAAGATTTTCACTACCTTGAAGTCGTTTGGATAAGTGATCAAACGGAAATTTAAAGTTCTTGCTTGCAGTCATTGTTAAAGTGTAGGTTATGAGTAAAGTTATTTGGAAAGGCGTCAGAATTTCGCACAATAACGAGATCAAGCACGGCGGCTTTTAGGGATGACTTAAGCTAGGTGGCCTCTTAGACATTTGGCTCCATTGTCAGGTGCGTCTGTCGGATACCAGTTCGATCACTTCGTGACTCTTTTGAAGAGTCGTCTACGTTAAGCCACATACAGTATCAACGTTTCTAGAACCAGGTCAGTTTCGCAGCTCCCTATAGACGCTTGCTCTCCGAAGTGGACGCAACGGCCGACGCAAGAACTAGCGGCGCTGCAGTTCCATCTTGCATCATGCCTCACACGTCGTCTGCTACAACACCCATGTGACCTATCGTCGCAGCAGCTTTCGGCGGCCGTGACAGCCGAGATTCCGATATTTAAACTTTTTCAATAACCTCGACTGTTTTAAAAAGCGATTATTTCAAAAACTAAGCTCCAGGAATACCAAAGATAATCAAACCTGACCTATAATAATGGTACAAGCTCACACGTCTAGCTGTCCTCTCGCACGAATATTCCATTGCCGTCATCCTGTGTTTAGCCGCCACGGTGGAACAGTGGTTACGGTGCTCGGATGCTGACCCGAAGGTTGCGGGATCGATCACGACTACGGCGGTCGCTTTTTTTCTGTGGAGCCGAAAATGACACTGACTTATGTACTTACATTTGTCATACTAAGCAAGTCGTAAAACAGAGGACCGTTGTTAATTTTCGGGCGAAATAATCTGATTTCATGAGAAAGGCGTACAACGCGAACTATGGTTGATTAAGGTACATCATTTTATTCCCTGAGCTCGGTTAGGCGACTTGTAGCGAATTTAGTCTTCACGATTCTGGTGGGATTGGCGTTCAGAAGATATTTCTTGCAAGTCCCTGTCCTGATTGCGAGAAGTGATGAGCAGTGTTCGTTTCCGAAGCCGTTCGTGCAACACGCGCATCAAGATGACATTCTTCAGCCTTGTCCCTTTCACACGTGCTAAAAAGAAAGAATTGCTTCCCAAGCGATCACCGTTCGTAAACGATCACGCATGGAGTACGGAGGAAGCGAGCACAGAGAAACGCGGAACGCGTCGCAAGCGGCTACTCCTCGCGGGTCCGAGATCGCTGCGGCAGGTGCGTCGCCTCCGCGATTAGCTTCGGCGACGGGCCATGGAGGGCAACAGTGCGTTGTCATATCGTATCCCGGGGGCCACGGCAAGTGAAGAAAAATGGAGCAGCAGCGCTGTAAGTTCACGCGTCGGCCGCCTGTGCCGGCACGCGAGCGGAGCTGCGAAACTGTATTGGTTGTAAAAACGTTGATGAGAGCGGGGTGCTCCGTAAATTTTTCGTCAACTGGTGTTATTAAACGTGCGCCTAAATCTAAGCGCACGGGCCTCAACCATTTTCGCCTCTATCGAATGCGGCCGCCACAGCATGGATGTCATCCCGCGACCTTCGGGTCAGCAGTCGAGCATCGTAACCACTAGACCACCATGGTGGATACTTCGGCAGTAATGAAGCCAGGAAAGTGCCGCGAAGGAGTTCCATTGCTCTGCGTTGTCGAAAAATATTTAGCTTCGACGCTCACGGGCTGCACAGTTCGCGCATCGGAAACACTTTCTCGCCATTATTGCCTGTGTGTTCAGCATAAATATAAGCATGAATATGTTACACACAATTGCCTGGAGTATGAAGTCTACGTATTGGACTTCCTGTGGAATCACGAATGTGTGTGGCTATCGAACAGGAACAAGACATTGCGATAATTTCTGAATAGTTAGCGTTGAAATGATTTTTGTAGGACGTACAATGGTAATAGCTTTCTATTTTTTAACACGAAAGTGTTTTATGCCGGGGCCCACCAAGACTTTCATGACGTATTTCCGCCACGGAAGTACGTCAGCAAAATGAATGCCATCAGGTGGCAAAGAAAAAAAAAGTCACAGTTTCGCCGCAAGGGCGAAGCAATGAATGCGATAGCAAGAAATTAATGCTATACGAAGTGAGGCTCGCCAATGGATACTCTCAGTTTGAACAGCGTTCCTGTTGCAAAGGCGGCCGAAGCAGCGAAGGAAACTAGCGTGCTTCAACTGTCGAGCAGTGACACTTGATAGTTCGCGCTCATCTTCTGTTTGTTCGTTTAGCGGCGTCCCTTCAGCTCGAGTGACTTTCGTACGCTCGGTAACATGAGCGCGGACATCACGGTGAAAGCGTGAAACATTCCTCTTCCCCTCACCGCGAGAAAACCGCGCGAGCAGACAACGGAAGGGCAAGGTTCTCGCTGCGCAAATATAAGAAGCGAGCGAGCTCGACGACGACTTTTAAATGCGCCCGTCGCGCTGCTAGCGCCATCTCGCTGGTAATGAAGAAAGCTTATTATCGCCTGCCGTCTGTGAGTCCGTCCAGCGGTAAAGGGTATGTATATAACGCTCGCCGTTAGCTACGTGGAGGATCTGCGTTTCGTGGCGTAGTGGATAGCGCCACTCGCTGCGGAACAAGAGGTCCCTGGTTCGATTCCGCGCTTCGGAAGCATTTTTCTGAATTATTTTTCTTTGGGGCTTTTATATATATATACATACTTATACATATACGGTGCATGACGGCGACGGCAAAATCCAGCCGCGACTGTCCATATAATTGCTATCGCAATAAAACTATAAGAAAATGTTCCGTTGACGGGAACCGAACCCATGACCTCTCGGTCTGCGACGATGGCTGGCGGGCGTTTGGCCCACTGACGTTTGGCCGTCAAACACATTACGGAGGCGACATGAACGCGCCTTTTATCTTTCACACTTGCCTCTCACAGTGCTCTTGGATGGATGGATGCTATGAGCGTCCCCTTTATCAGGGCCCGCTCACGCTAGCGGCACGGCAGCTCGCCGTCTGCCGTTTTCCGTTCTCAGGCTGCCGTGCGCAAGCGATTTCGTTCGCGCACGTCAGCCGTTCTTTGCCGTTGGAAGAATAGGTCCGAGACCCATTTTCGTGCCGTTCTGCGGCTGCCGGAGACCACCGTGGCCAATCAGCGACGGAGGGGCGGTTGCCATGACTACGGCGGGCCGCGTCGTCTGCTTTCGGCTTTCCGCGTCATGTGCGTCTGCCGCGGGACGCTTCGAGCTGCTTGCTTTCTGCTCCCCGTTTTTCAAGCTAGAAGTGCGCATGTCGTTCGTGTCATTGCCAGGCATGGTTCCAGCAGTCAATAGAGCCTTTTAGTCTGCCCGGCATTAAAAAAAGCGTCGCGTAAAACCAGGGCTGGGCAGTATCGCGATACAAGAGTATCGCGATAGTATTTCAGAGATACTTTTGCGTATCTGTATTTCTGTATCGAGATACATTTGAAAAATGTATTTGTATCTCAGTAGTGAAATACATTTAGGATGTATCGCCTGTATCGCGATGCTATGCAGGACACTGGGTATTTCGTTACATTGTTTTTTGTGTCGGAAATGAGTTGAAGCGTGTTTCCAATGGGGGAATGGCGTTTCTTTTTCTTTTTTGTGCCATGACAAGCAAAGGCGCGAAGCCGGTCGCCGACAGATAGGGCGGCGTTGGTTTCCCCTCAAGCACAGAATGGTCCATGTGGTAAAGCGCGCGACGCCGCAGACAGCAGAATCGCGGGGGCAGTGTTGTCGGCCTCTGCCGACGAAAGTCGCTGTCTCTCAAGGTCAGTGCAGCACTCCTAATTTTTGTCGGGTGGCAAGCCATTACTTCGCGACCCCCCGCGCCGATACCGCCTTGGAACAGGCTTTGCAATGCTTCGCGTGCGTTCAGTTCTCAAAGCGGCGGCACTTCCAAACGCAGTTCCGTAGTTGCGGCGGAAGCGACTAGAAGATGGCTATCTTTGACGCGCTTTCAGCCACCTCTCCAATGTCAGGGTGCGTTCCTAATTGATTACATGCGTGAAACAGGTCTTTTGTGGTAGCAGGCTCCCCCACCGCCGGAGCCGACTTCACCTGTTGCGGCTTTCTGAAATGGGTGCTGGTAGCGTCGGTGGTGGTGACAGCTTCATTGAAGCCGACAGGGTCAGACGGCTTAGGATTCTGAAGATGGGGACAGACTTCGGATTCTGAACAGTCAGAACAACCCAAGTGAGGGCGGAAGTGTTTCGGTATCTAGATGACCCGAGAAGAGATATCGCCACGCTGCAGGGCAATCCGGCTATGAAGGCGATATTTATTCACCATAACACGAATTTGTGCTCTACTTCAGGCAGTAGACCGACTTTGTTTCTTTCGTGAGTCTTGTGCTGAGGCTCAACCGACGCTGTCTAGAAGACAGCCTATTTGAGAAGCCTACACAGCAACTTTCTCAGCAAAGCAGATCTTCAAAATAAGTGTGTGCTTTTTCTCAATTCACTTACGTTCATTAGTGATTCGAGTGATTTGCTTAAAGTGTGCTATGTCTAGCATAGCTTAGTTTGTTCGCCGAGTTTGTCGATTTCGGTGTCCAATCCTTGTTACTGTTGCTGTGAAATAGCGTACTTTTATTGCAATTGATACTTGTAATTATGTCAATATTACTAATTATGTACTTTGTCCACCCCCCTCCCCTGTAATGTATTAATGGCGCTGAAGGTACTGTAATAAATAAATAAATGAACTGAACGTTTCGATGCGCTGTAACTTTAATTACAACATTACGCTGCACTAATAAGTGTCTTTGCGTAGTATGAGCATCGTTGAAATAAAAAAAGTATTCCAGTATCTGTATCGCTGTAACTGTATTCCGGAATACTTTTTTCGTCTTATTGCAAAAGTATCTCCGAAATATCCCGTTACGTTAAAGGCAAATGTATCTCAGTATCTGTATTTTAGGCTTCCAGTTCATGTATCTCGATATCTGTATTCCGGAATACTCTTCTGAGTATCTCTGCCCAGCCCTGCGTAAAACCAAAAAAAGTGTCCCCAAGCTGGCGCCAGGTCAAGTGGCGCCAGCTATGGAGAATAAGAAACAACTAACAAATGCGTAATCCATGTCCTCCGAGCATGTGGACGCGCTCATCTCGACTCGCTAAGCCTACAGCATTGATTATTTGAGCACGGCTCTCAAAAACGGGGCTGAATCGGTACGAATACTTTGCTGTCGAAGCTTAAGGACATGAATCTAAAGCAAATGGAAGCATCAGTTCAGAGCTTACACGCTACAGAGCGCACGGCGGCCACTTGATAGATTCGAGGCGGACGACAACCGCTTTTGACACTGCGGCCATGTTTGTCGGAGGCTTGCCGGCGTAGCTTGCCGTGCAAGTTGGACAGCTCTCGCGCGTGCGGCGACGGCGGACGTTCTGCGGCAGCGTGCCGTTGCGGTGGACTTGCCGCTAGCGTGAGCGAGCCTTAACGGGGCGGTGACATCTGTGCCACCAGGCTCGAAAAAAGAAACAAGAAGAACGCGCCGTTGCAACGAGCGTCCCATTTGCCGCGTTTCCAATACAAGTTTAATTTCATCAACGCTGCAACACACCGAGAGGTGGTGGTTTTAGCGCAAGCCTCGCTCATAGCATCCATCCATATCGACAAATAGCTCTCCGACGCTCGCCTGGCTGTCGCAGCGCGTTCCCTGCTCGCGCTGTGAGAAGTAACGGCCACGCTAGGGAAGACACGACGCGCGTAGTGTTTCTCTTCGCATTTCACGACGCTTTGAAGGATTGCATATCGAGTATCAGTGTTTATTATGTACTTGTTGATGCCATCTTTGTTCAGCTACCGCTAGGGTTAAATCATGATCATGGGCGTTTGTCGTCCGTACGGAGATATGCCACTAGGCGTCAAAGTGAGTACAAACAGTAGACATTGTACAAGCTCTCATATACCAATGCACTATACACAACAAACTACTTCTGTGACGACACGTTTCACTTTCGTGTTATACCGATTCCTATGACAGAGGGATCAACCAACCATCTTTTTCTATTGTCCCAGTACAAAAAAGAATAGCATACAGTACCTTTTGCAATCTTCCTGAATTTGTTATCTGTGTATCTAGAACGTGCAGCAATTCGCTACTGTATCATTTCATTACAGTGACCTTCACCCCTGTTTAAGGGACACTAAAGAGGAAATAGATTTTCTGGTCTTAGTACAATTAGAGCCCATTACCATATCAGAATATCAAAAGAATAACTATTGCGCCGAGAATATGATTGGTACAGATGGTTAGCCAGCGAAGCTGAAACGTGCAGCCTCGCTATTTATCAATGGGATAATCCCCTGGCGAACGCGTTCCCGCCATTGCCACGTTGACGCTGCTTCGCCCGCACCGGTGCCTCTTCGGCTCGCCGTTGTCGCTTGCATTCGATTTCTCGAGTTAGCTCGGCCACGGCCGGATGGAATGGCGCACGAGAGTTCCGTCTTACGGCCTTCGCAATGCGTCTGTTTCCCCCTCCCGCCGCACCCCCGTGCGGTCGCTGCGACCCTGCCGTTGCTCGAGAGAACGGTCGTTCATGTGGGCTCCCTAGTCGTTGCGTTCGCGACTGCGGTTCATGGAAATCTAAAGGCGAGCGTGTGCTCGCGTTTTTCCCCCTCCATGTTCTCGGCAAACAGCAAGCAAGAACGCCAATAACAACGGCTGGTTACTAGGGCAAAGTCTCTGCGCCCCTCGCGGTGAGCAGTGGCGCTAAGCGCGGAGATACGCTGTCATTGCTTTCAACTCGATAGCAAAGGCCGTAAGACGGAAATCTCGCCCGACTTTCCAGTCCGGCCGTGGCTCGGCGTCGTGGTTAGCGGCATCCGCCCCGCAGTGGCGCTAGCGTTCCCCTTGGCGATTTAGAATGGCTTCGCAAGCTGCCGGGTCCTCGGTGCGCAGTTGCTGCTTGCGCTTGGCCACCCTGGTCTGTAATTTTGCACGGACTGTAGCATAGGCACAGCGAACACGAGTTCTCTCACTGTTCTGCTGTCGGCGCTGTTCTTCGAAAGTTTTCTGCTATTCGGGAGTTTGTACAATCTGTGTCCGTAGCCTACCCATGTTGAACGTGTAATTTGAAACCGCCGCGCGGGAGGTCGGCGGCACGGCTGCGACAGAATGAACGACGTCACTGACGGCACAGTCAATCGCGCGCGCTTAGGTGCTCCGTAAAGAACGATGTCACTGACGGCACAGCCAATAGAGAAGTTTCTAGCAAAATGAGGACAGACAGATTTTCGTTTCGCCTAGCTATCTTCGCTGTAAAAGAAAATGCAGGAAGCAGCGCTGCATTCTCGCACCAATCGCCGTGACGCCCTAAATTTTGACTAGCGCACACAGATAATCATAAAAATGAAGTACAGGGTTTCCAGGTCGAAAAAAACCAAAAAAGTAACAAGAAAAGTGAAAATATCTAGCCAACAAGTAGCCAACTTGAACCAATGGCAGCGAAAGCAACCAAAGGTAGCCATGGGCGTGTGAAAACGTTTTTTACAGCGTAAGCTGTTATAAGATCATTTCAACGGCCGTTTCTGGCGCCGTAGTTGTCCGCCGCCGCCACCGCCGCCGGTGTCCGTAACCGCTATCGCACGAAAAAAAAGGAAATCAGAAAAAATTTCCAGGATGGAACGAGGTTCGGACCTGGGCCCTCTGCGTGGGAGCCCAGTGTTCTACCTGTGATCCATACCTGTGCTTGGAACTGCGTTGCAAAAGGACCCTATACAGGCTTCATGTCGCGAAGGAACGACATTAACATATGTAACGTAGTGCGGCAGAAGAGTAAAATAACAACCAGACGTCACACAAATGCGAATTCTGTAACTGGGCGTCGCACAATGCGAATTGCGCAGCGAGTGGGTTGTTGAATGCTTCTAACCCATTACAAAGGCCTCTCCGATAATTCTTCATCGTCATCAGCCACAGCATCAACAAAGTGCACATACTGCCTTACAGGTGTTTAGCGAGTACCACGGTTCTCCGCAGAATGACGAAAAATTGCATAGCAACTCCTTCCCTACTTCACAAAAATTATGATTTATAGCATAGTGGGTTCCTCACAAGTGCACTTCTATTGGTTGCCAAGGAAGCCCATAAGGCTCGCATGATCCATTTCCTCAGGGTCTCAATAAAGTTAATTCCCTCTCACTCTGTCTCTCGCTCTCCGTTTATCCGGTTAACGTATGTTATAAAGCGTGGTGGGACAGTTAAATAACGACCGGGCGTCACACAATATGAATTACACAACTAGTTTATCGTTTAAAGCTTCCAACCCATTACAAAGGGCTCAGCCATAATTCTTCATCGTCATCAACCGTCGCATCAACAAAATTAACATAATGCCTTACAGATGGTACCTCGGTTCTCCGCAGAATAACGAATAATGTCGTTGTGGGTGCTTCCCAACTTCCCGAAAATTATGATTTGTGGCGTAGTGGGTACGTTGCTAATTTACTTGTATTAGTAGCCACAAGAGAGTTTATAACGGGCTCTAGAAATGCCGCTGTTCCAGCTTTCGCCGCGACTGTGCTGCGCTTTCCGCGCAGGCCTGGGGTTTCATTTAAAAGACTAAAAGCGAAAGCCTTTCTGCGATAATATAAACATGTAAAACAGGAACACTTCGTTATCAGAATTGCTATGATTCAGTTAAAAATTCTTGACTTATGCAATCACATTGTGCAGGAAGAAGTGTCCGCGCTGTTGCAGAAATGACACTCTCTTTACGCAGCTTCCGTGGCTTTCCTTAAAAGGACTGGAACTAACGGCAATAAAAAAAGTATGCGGTATGTCTGCGCTCAGAATCACAGTTACTGACATCGCTGGTCAGCGCTTGAACCTGCTGCACAGGTTCTTGTGTGTTTTTAGTATTTTTGATTGGTCGAAGCGTGGCTTGCACCCACATTTTCAACAATGCAGAGCAAGGCTGCTGCCCGTCCCGGTTTTCAGTGTGCATGCATGCCCTCGCAACCGATCGTTTAGGCAACGGAAATTTGCCCAGTGTATGATTTTGCACAAGATAGTGGTATGTCATAGACAAATCCAGAGAAATCTATGAGGCCCACGTGATCCACACGCGCAATGAATCATCTGTTAGCATGGCTTCTATAGACCTGCTCAAGAAAGAGCATGGTTATCTAGACCATTGAATGTAATCTTCGCGCATGTACCATTAAGCGGGCTGTCATCATATCTTTATAATTGTTGTGACTTCCTTGTCTTCGTCATTCGTACAGATGACCAAACATCATCATTATGGATGCTCCTCACGAGCTGACGCGTGCTCACGTGGCAGCGCTGGCTCGCCCTCTTCTTTTCTTTTTTTTTCTAGTTCCATTAAAGCGGTTCATCTTGCAAGACGTGTTTTTGGCTCGATGTTAACCGCGCCGCAGTTGGAAGGCTTAGAGGTCCAACAATAATATTATCTGGTGTTTAACGTCCCAAAACCACAATATGATTGAGAGACGCCGTAGTGGAGGGCTCCGGAAATTTCGACCACCTGGGGTTCTTTAACGTGCACCTAAATCTAAGTACACGGGCCTCCAACATTTTCGCCTCCATCGAAAATGCAGCCGCCGCGGCCGGGAATCGATCCCGCGACCTTCGGGTCAGCAGTCGAGCGCCATAAGCACTAGACCACCGTGGCGGGGTGTCATCATATCTTTTTTTTTTTCATTTTATTCTTTTTCCGAACGTAGATATTCTGCTGCGGCGAAATAAAAAAAAATTCGTAGTTCTCAGTCTGCGGTTGGTCCTGTTCCTTCTTTCTCCCGTTGTAGCGCTGTTTACCCGTAGTTGAAAACGATGAGCGCGGAGACAAGCAGCCGGGAAGGAGCAGCGAGGTAAGCGTTAAAAGAAAAATGTGCTCGGCGAAGTTGCGAGGTAGAATAGAAATCAATAAAACGAGTCAATATTTCTTGCGAGGTCGGATTCGAACCCGCGTACCCATGGTTCAAAGGCGACCTACGTAATCAATCGGCTATCTAGGCACGGTAGTAGAAGTATTTAGGGAACCATATCATTGAGTTGCTATGGGCGAGAGAAAGAAAAAAAACAGAAAAAGAGAAAGAAATACAGAAAGAACGAGGGAGAAACAGATAGATGGAAAGAGATAGAAAGAAATAGAAGAAGATGGAGAGAAAAAAACAAAGACAGAACGAAATAGAGAGAGGCTGAACTTGGCTTTCCTTAGCTTCACTGACTCTCTATATGCTGATATGGCTATCTTTAAAGGAGTACTGACACCAATTTTAAAAGATTTCAGATTGTTGCTCTAAATAAAAACAAAAATCGAGAAACCTAAAACGAGTATTGTGGTACCTGGGAATGCATCGAATATATTTTAATTACCGCTACCTTATAAAGACACTTTCGGTTTCAATATCGAAGGGGTGGCTTCTCAGTGAGGTTTCATAGCAGTGTGACGTCATGGGGATACAGAAACTCGCGACGTACTAGCGGCAAATCCGTCATCTGCTCGTAGTGCACGTAAACAACGATGAGTGAATTGTCGTCCAGGAACTTGACAGTGATTTCTTTGATTTAGGCTGCATGCAGGACGCAGAGCTAGCAAACTCGGTGGAACTGTGTTGACTCGTCAGGATAATGTCCATTGCTGTGGGGCTGGCTTGCAGATGCTCAGCCACGAAAAGATCAAAGTCAAATTCAAATATTTGATACGTGTTCTTCGACTCAGGTGTGCGGAGAACGTTGGCACTGTATACCAAGGAAACGGAAAATGTCCCTTTTGCGATGTCTCAAAATCGTGTCAGTACTCCTTTAACTTAGACTTGGCTGGTAGGCTAAGGAAGGTCGCCCAGCCCCGCCGTTTCTTCATGTTTGGCAACAACAGTGCCAAGGTGCCCTAATTCCTGTTTCTAGGAACTACGGCAGCTCACTCGCTATTTATTGGGCATTGCGTTTAATCTGGATACACGTATTCGGCATTGTCTTTAACGACGGCGTGATACTGAAGAGTATTGGCTATTCTGACAGAGAGTAGCTGGTCGACGAGTATAAAAGCAAGAAATACTGACTATGACTAATTTACAAGCACTGTGCGTCGTACTTAGTGCACATATGTTCTTATTGAGGAATGACTAAGCGGACAGATGGCACCGCTGCCTCTGCGTGCAGCTCGCGACAGTACGTACACGCGCAATAAATTCACATGTTTCTGTAGATGCACCTTAAAATACCCCTGTACTTCTGACATCTACGTGCATAGCGTTAACATGTAGAAGCAGACTGTCTTCGCACACCTGAGAACGTGCTGCTGCCAATGCAGACACATGCAGCTCGCGGTAAAAATAACCAACATTATTTAGTAGCAGACGCTCATAGAAAACAAATACGTAAGTTTCGCCACCTGAAGACAGTTGTCACGCTGACACCTGCAAAATTTTCGGACAGCGAAACATCCGCAATGTATGGTGGAGAACTCAAAAGCACACACGTCTATTATTTTTCTAGCGGTGCGACGCACGAGAAAGCCAAGTCGGATGCGAAGGTGTCTACGGTTGTGTTTGTGAGTTCATGACACGGGGCAAACTATTTACTGACGTAGTGTATGCGGAAACACACACCGATGATACAAGAACAGAGGTTGCAAGCTCCACAGACTGTTTGAAAACCACTGTGTAAAGATATAAGCCTGTGACAACCTAATTTAGCATGCGGTGGCTCTTAGTATGGTATAGTTATAGTGCCTGCTGCGGGCAGTTAGGGGCATGAGTTCAATTGCTGTGTCGTGTGTAATTTGTATGTTGATGTGCTATATGCGTGTAAATAAATTTATACCTAAAATCGTAAAAATTTGGCCTAAAATTCCAAATAACCTATGCCGATGCTATTTTTCTATCCTTTCTGGGAGCCGGCTACGAAGCCGCATGATGAATTGATTTGGAGCGGCCGTAATTTGGACGGATTGTCTGCCTATTTGCGTGTAATCTAGAGAGCATTCCGCTAATAGTGTACTGGAACACTCCCAGCGCTCCCAAAACCACACTTGCGTACACATATCTGCGTAATAGAATGGTAAGGATCTGGTTCAATGTACGTATTTTAGTCGCGAGCGCTCTCAGTGTTTTGTTTGTGTGAATACCTGTATGTAAGCGCATGGGAATGTGCCATTTTTGCGGTCGACCATTTTAAACCAAAACTGTTTTAATACGACAATTTTACTCCCCCGGAGGAGTGGCTTTACTGCAGGAGCAGCACTGTACTCCATGAGGAGGCGTTGGGTAACTGACTGTCTAGAGAGAGTTCTTTCACCCTGGAAAAAGAAGTGCCATGTGGGACAAGCGAAAACTCCCTCAAAGTCTGTTCCGGGCACTCCTTTAGTTTTCAAGGTGTATGTCTACAGATATAACAATACTTCCACTTATAGCTGACTGAGTAAATCTCATGATAGGGCACCTTTTACTCGAGTTTCCTGTTCACATCTGTCGTCGACAGTGCCACGTGCGCAAGCACTAACAAGAGTGGACGACGCAGCAATGCCGCCCTTCGGTCCACAGAAAACAATCACACATGCACATCAGGTTGTTTTACAGCTAAGGCACCAAACACAACGTTTGGAACTCGCAACACGAATACGACCGTACATGAGTGGACTGAACCATAGGAAATGTTGAAAACGCAGCAGCCGGTGTCACGTGATGTTGATTTTTACATCACGGAGACATTCCGGCAGATGGCGCCATGGTATGTCCTCGAAGACAATAGCGACGGCACAGCACTTATGCACATGCGGTTTCCGAAGCGTATTGCGGCGTAGCAAATATTTTTAGGCTTGGCCTCCCCCGTCACGACTCACTTGGGAGCATACGCGTGCGCAGTGTTCTACATTACGAGAGGCCGAATCTCACCGCAGTCACCCCCCCCCACACCCACCTTTTGGTTAGTTGAGTACGATAGCATACAAGCTGCCCGATGGTTGCAAAAATCAAAACGAAGCAATGAGGTGCTTCTTATAACGGCCTGGTATTGGTTCTCTGCTTTTCTGGGGTAAATGTGAGAAGTAAACAGTTTGAAGGCAAGATCATGGGTCGTCGGCCGCCATTATCATAAATAGCTTGCGTGGCCGTAAACCTGCACATTGAATATGACGTGAATTGTCCGAGAGAGTAAAATTATCGGGAGAAGTCGCGGCCGCCGTTCGATAAACAAGGGGGAAAGGGTGGCCGCCCCGCCCGCCCCTCCCCCCAGCCCCCCGTGCGCACGCCAACGCTTGGGAGCATATAACACATTTTTTCGGCCACCGCACGTGTATAACTGCTTTGTACTCATTCATTCATTTATTAATTGCTATGAATAACAGCATATAGGTAGTTCCTTGAGAGTGCTCGTATTGGTTGAACTTGCGGCGCTTGCTCGGTGAAGCATTCGTAGAAGACGTTTGAACGGCACGACTCCAGGCATTTTGTAGTTGTATTATTGTGGCCATTGCAGTAGTTTGATTAAGCGATGAAATGGAAACTTAATTAGTTTTTTGATGTAACTGTTTCCTGTGTATCTGCCAGTAATGTTATTTAGATAGGCAGCAGAATTCTGCCACACAACCAGATCAAGCACGGTGGCTCTTCAGGTTGTCATAGGCTAGGTGCGTCGTTGTATACCTTCTAATGACAGTCTGCAGTCAGGAAGGACATAAGTCAACTTTTTTTTACTACACAGGTGTACAAATGGTGAGGGATAGCCAACTTATTAATAAACCCAAAGTGTAGCGGCTCGAACGCGAAATTTCGCTTAAGTGAAAAGGCTTAAATGCCCCATCAAACGCGAAAATTGACCGTTGGCGTCCCGGTCATCGGGGACAAGACGAGCGTTCCATGAAATAGGAAGTCAACATCACGTGATGACGTCACAGATCCACAACATTCCAGGCATGAGGTGACGCATAAGGTCTCTTCGGTTTGGCTTCACCGGCGGCACCAGTTCAACGGGTGCAGCACCGTCCTCGTTTTGCTGGTGCCGCGCTCGCCCTCTGCACCAGTTCCCTCGTTTTGTCAAGGTGCAAGCGTAGTTCTGCACGAGTTCTTTGCCGGCCTGCACTCGCTCAAGATGAGGTGCAAAGAAGTGCAGCATGGAGTGCGCTCCTCCCTCCTCCCATGCTTAGAGCGGACGACGCTGCGTGTTGTTGTTCAGGGCGTGCAAACGCAAGTTAAACTGCTGACTCCGGCGGGTATTTTTAGCCACCTCTTTTCGGCAGCAATTAAGGCGGATCTCTTTACATGTCTCGTGAGCAGAAAAGTTCACCGTAGTTGACGGCAATACGAATGGTACAAAAAAAGTAATAAAAATAAGGCGCGACTCGCGAGCTGCGCTCTCAGTTCGCCTTTGCGAAATCGTGAAGCCGAGGTGATAGGAAGTCTTCTAGAAAAACTTCTGAGTTCAAAAAGGTATTGATCATGCGAGCCTGCGTATACATGCGTCTTAATGGTTTATAAGAATTGTCACATTCGTTGTCTAGTTTAGCGTGAAGAAACGTGGTGGCGTAAGTAAAACACTTAGAACACAATCTTGCGAGTATACACTTTCTTGGATAACCGGACTTTCGCGTTAAGTCGTCTTAGCGTCGTTCAAAGGACCCCAGGTATTTTCGTTCTTTTTTATTGTTGTATGGCCTCGCACGCACTTTCATTGAAGCTTGAAACCAGCGCCATTTTCCGTTGAACCAGTAAAACGTCTCTCTAGATAGTCTGAACAGTCTCTTGAAATCACACTCGTGGAACCTGCCGACGACGTTCATACCCAGGAACAGGAGTTACATCTTCACCTACCAACATGCAGGCGACCAAAACACATACACCGTCAAACTACTCCTCGGAGTCACTGTGAGGGTCGCCGTTGTCGGAATCGTCGTCGCTGCAGAGTCAAGCAGTTCCGCAGGGCAGCTACGAAGATTGCCGCCGCGGCAGTGTTTTAGCAAACAACACCGGCGATACACGCCGCGTCGGCTGTTCGACCAACGCGGCCTGCACTTGCATCTTCGTTTGGGTGGTAGCCGCCGCGTGGTAGTTCCTGGATGGCGTGCCGGTGTCGCGGCTGCACCGGCACTTGCTGAACCAGCGCTGCGCGCTCACAGCACCGCTTCGCACCGCCACGGCACCTTCCAGAACTAGAGCAGGCAGTGCAAACCAAATCGAAGAGACCTATAGTCACAGAATGCCGTTATTATAGAACATCGTAGCTTGGTCAAAGGCGGGCGGACCGCGGACCCGGTGCAAAACCAGGTGACGGGCCTGTGATCCTGGAGGCCGCGCAGAACCACGTTTGGGACAGAAAGCTTTCTTAGCGGCGCGATGCCGGACCACCATTGCCTGAGTGATCGGCCCACCTTTGTGAAGCGCCGATTGACTGTGATGATGTCATCATGTGGTGTCATAGTGACATGCTATAGTTTTGGAAACTGTGACGTCATGATGAGGTCATATGGTGACGCTATCACGCGATGATTTCTTGCATCACTCGTGTTGATACCTCCGAAGCATCTCCGAGGCGTCTAAGGCTTTCGGCCTAATAAGTATCCCGCAATCGTCTACGAAGTACCACGGAACATGATAGTAGTACCATGAGGTGGCAAATAGTACTGTAACAGTCTTTGTATAGTAATTCGAAAGCATTATTTGGCCCTCAGTGCGACCCCCCTCTCCCCAACAAGGCATGGCAGAAACGCGGAACATAAATTACATCATATTCAAGAGTGCGTACGTGGTTGTTCGGAAAGCCGTCGTTCGAATACCAAACGTTGGCAGGCGATAAGGTGCCGCCCGCGTCCCTGAGAACGCCCAAAGATAGAGCTTCCATAATGTCGATTGGTATATGGCAGCTATAGAACCATTTGACGTGGTTGAACCAACGTTGACGCCTGGTGGCGCGTTTCCATCCCGACGACTAACGTCCATGATGATTACACATCTAGTAGCTGAAGTAGGGATACACCTGGGCACAACATATGGTGAATGCTGCGCAAACATGTCATCAACGAGTATATATTGAACGCTGACACTCAATATGCACATTTTCAAAGCATCGTCGTTTGACGAGAGGAACGCCAAGTTGTGCGCTCCCCAGTAATAGAATAACCTACGTCTGTTCATATGCATATAGCTCGCAACACTCGGGAACGCGTACTGGAGCCGTCAACGCGGCAATGCGTTCCGCTTCCTCCTGGGGTATCGTCACTCCGGTCGGACTAGAGATGCACGCGGGAGTTCCATCTCCCGGCCTTCGCAATGCAGCTGTTTCCACCTCCATTCGCACCACTGTGGTGTCCCTGTTACCCTGCCGCTGCTAGGGAGCCTTCATACACACACGCCTCCCGCCGGGTTTTAGGATTTTCTCGTTAGCGCGCAGAGCTAACATAATGCACTCTCGAAAACATGAAGGTTGCCATTTTCAACATCGTGAGTGCAATGCCGTAAGCCTTCGCGGCAATTTCACTGGAGATTTCTCGCACATGTGCGCATTATGTGATCGCACATGACGTGGTCATGTTTTCCCGTAAGCTGCTCGCTTTTGCTTTCATGGTCGTACTGTAGAAAAGGGTTGTTGTCGTAGCATTGCGTGTGTGTGCATGCAGGTAACAGGCACGTTGTCGCAGAACGCTTCGGTGCTTCTAAGAAGTGCTTCTATTTTACACGGCCGCGCAAAGGAATATTGCTCCTGTCAACGGCTTAAGACTGTATGGAGCAAACCGTTTTGTGTAAGGGTTTCTCAATGAAAACCGTTATTTTCCTCCTACGCAATCCAACTTTGCAGGTAATTTTAGTATTTCACTATTTCTGTAAACAAGGCATCGTTCCCACATGCAAGGGGCATTTTTGCGCGTGCCAGCCAGTGGCCAAATCTGTCATGGCTGTGCACAACCTTGATTCACAGCTCTGAAAAAAATTATTTTGATGCACAGCTCTGAAATAAATTATTTTGAACATTACATGTAAACTAGGTGAATGAAGAACCTCGGAAGACCAAAGACGAGGCATTTAATTCAGAAGTAATGAAAGGATGCATAAACATAGATGGCTGCTCTGAAATAGCATATCGACAATCCTTGCATGTATTTGTGATGCTTCTTTTAAGAGTAAGCTTAAGAGAGTCAGGACGTATGCCTAGGGCTGTGGAACTACAGCAGCTTTAAGAAATACAGACGCAGTCAGTGCAACGCAGGCACAATATACCTCACAGCGTGCAAGTGAGTACATGAAGATATTCAATGTTCACCTATGGTTCATTAAAATGCAACTTCACAATATTTTTTAGATGTGAAGCATCTTATACCGGAGTTCAATCCGGTGGTGGTGGTGGTGGTGGTGGTGTGCGGCGTGACCATGCTTACTGCGCATGCGCAAACCTTTTCCACTTCCCCTCTCCACTCCATCTCTCCACTTCCCCTCACCAAATCACATCTCCCCTTCCCTTTCCCCCTCTCATTTCCCTTTCCAACACCCCTATCAACTCCTTCTCTCCCCTCCACTTTCACCCTCACCCTCCCCCTTTCCCCTCTCCTCTCTCTTACCCCTTTCCCCTTCTCCCCACCCCCTCTCCACATCACCTCTCCCCTTCCCCCCACTACCCCATCACTTTCCCCTCCTCCTCCATTCCCCCTCTCCACTTCCCCTCTCTCATTTCCCCCTCACCACTCCACTTCTGAAACGCGGGCTCTAGATGCCGAAACACTGCTTCGCATCGCCTCATGGTCCCCTTTAGCGGGAGATGGTGTGATTTTTCAGATGGATTAATCAATCAATCGTTATGTTATGTAAAATTGTATACCTGCGCTGGCCTTAGCAGCCCGCTGCGCCTGGTCGAGGAGAGCCACTTGGGCCTCCTTTTCCTCGCTGGCGAGCAGGAAAGAGTTGGCTGCCCTCCACACCACGGGCAAGCAACCGCGTATGCGGTTGGGTGGGTGGCATGTTTTAAACGCTGGTGCGGATATGTATTTGTCTGCAGGCAACGCCACTCATGCGATTCTTTAACACCTAGCCGAAAGTGGGGCGGGGAGTATCGCCGTCGTTGTCGAAGCTGGTGTTCTAAGACGGTCAACTTTCGCGTTTGATGAGGCATTGAAGGCGTTTGCCTTAAACATTATTAACTATGGCAACCATATACATAGGTGCATACGTCTCAATTTTTCCCACGTTAGTGCCTTAGTTAAAGTAATGCATCGGAAAACTTGAATGCGACGCAATACGTACGTTGCTTGAGGGTGTGGTCCTATGCATGTCAATGTAGTCGATGTCCTAGAACTTCATCAGAATACCTCGGCTCGTTTTATTTTTTCTAACCACAGTTGCACTGCAAGAATACAGCCATGATATCCAGCATCTCCCTTCCGTTTTTGACAGCGGATATAAATTTTTTCCGCTTGAACTTCGTTTACAAAATGAAATAGCGTAGCGTTCTTCATGGCACGTGTGTTTTATCACCGCGATATATGTTGCCATCGCAATGACCATCGCTATAAGCATGTACAATCGGCGTCAAATGAAACCCGAACAGCGGCAAGCATTCGCAGTGGTATGGTGCGTGCCATCCGGTTATCACTATGGACAGGAGCGCATATATGCACAGTGTGGCCCAACCAGATGCGCGCGCCTGTTCATGGTGATAACCGGACGGCGCACACTATGGCACTGCGAATGCTTGCCGGTGTTCGGGTTTCATCTGACGCCGATTGTACATTCCATTTTATAAAATGAAGGCATTTTCCTTGCCTCTGCCACCGCGCGAATCTATTCAGTGTAACAACCTTCTTCCCGCTGATGTTGCGTCTATTGGTGATAACAATTTCCGCGCGGCAGTGAACAGCATTGTTCAAGTACTAGTACAAGTACAGTTACAAGCACAAGCGAGCAGCATTGTACATGGAAGCATTTTAATATGGTTAAAGACATCACTTGGTACAATAATTTGGGAAGTTAAATTCATGGATTTCTAATTAGTCGAATTAGGCGGCTATGTGAAAAGCGAGAATTGCAGTTCTTTATGCGAAGAACCCATTGCAGCTTTGAGATATAGAAAAGGCGGCCTCTAGTAATTATTGTGGCGTAATAACATTCAACGGCAAAACCGAAACCGAAGCACCGATGAGCGCAAGAAGCAGACGACCAGAATGGCGTCACTGTTCAAGACAGAGATTACAGAGGGGCAAGACGCTCGCTCACTCTGGAACTTTCAGCAGAAGATAGCAGTAGCGCTCTTTCGCATTTCGGTTTCGCCGCTGATCTTGGGTGAATTTTATTACTTCACAATTATTACTATTTTTTTTAAAATCAAAGGCAACTTTGCAACAATGACATCACTTCTCCGGTTTGTAATACCCGCCTAACTCCACAATTCAAGAAATAATAATTTTTTATTACTGCCCCGCATGATGTTTTAGTCATCATTATGCACCTGAGGCTACAGAAGAAGCACTTGTGAATGCATTGAACAAATATCGCCGTTGCGTAATTTTTGAGGATTTCGAACGCATTTTTAAACACCCTGTATATTATGGTGCCCAAAGGAGTTCGTGTCGTAAAAGAGAGTGATCATATATGCTATGGAAAAGAGACAGCCGCCCCTGGTTACGCAGCGAGGCTAAGGATGGCAACTCTAGATTAGTCGCTGACTGTACTAAATCCTAATGAATGGCTCCGACAAAATTACACGTTCCTCAAAATGGCTCAGACACCACCTTCACTGCCGGCGTCGTCTGCTAGGGCCACATATATGGAAGCCATATATAAGCGCTGCATTTGTAAAAGGTGAAGTACCATTTTGTGTCGAATTCAAACTGAGCATCTAATGGGCACGAATCGTGTGCTCGAGGGAAAAAAACAAACAAAAACATATTTTTCCTGCAAGAAATGCGAGCAATGTTACCACCGTGCAATTTATTTCGTGTAGGTTTGCATCAAAACAGTCACACAAGTCATATAAGAAGTCATGACCAGCTGCTGGTGCCCACTGATCTCGGTGATAATGCCCTTGTTCAAGAACTGTGAAGAGCTTCTTCCACAGATGAACACGAGTTCGTGAAACGAGCGTGCGTTGTCGGGACACGTATAACACGTACTACATATCAGCTTACCGCGCCTGGTGTTGGTAACACCCACGTTGCCATTGGCATCGTTACCCAACCGTAAACAACTGGTTATATAACACATATGCGGCTATTCAACATATACGTGTGCGTATAAAATTTACACAAATCTTTAGCGTCATTTTGTATCGTGTCAATCAGAAAAAAAAATATGCCACAGACACCTTCCCACCGCATGCTTCGCATAACATCGACTCCCACGGTACGTGGGATCTGCCGAATTTTTTAGGGGCGAAGCTCCTTAGGGTGTGGGTCGTTCCATCCTCTGTAGTAGTAGTAGTATGTTGCCAGCTCAAGTTTAATGACTTGCTCACTAGATGAACAATTCACTAGACATCATAATTTACAGGACATCATAGTATTCCTTGATTGAATCACCCTAAAAGACATACTTTGCGGCCGATATACCCAAGTGAGCTTTCAACTTTTCGTCTTAATATACATGATAAAGAAATGATTTCTACGAAAAACGCAAAGCACACCTGAACAAGGTGGTTGGCTAAATAGGACCATGAGGCGATGCAAAGCCGGAGCAATTGCACGATTGCGTTCCGTTGGCTTTCATTGGGCATGCTACCGACCTAGCGTCGTGGAACGTGAAGAGGAACGCTACGCGCGTCGTGTCTTCCCTCTAGCCTTGCCGTCAATTCTCACAGGGCGAGCGGGGAACGCGGTCGCTGTTGGTGCGCTTTCTCTTTCCCTCGGGAGCGGACACTTCCCCTGCATTTCACCGATCACAAAGCGGTGATAATGAAGGGACCACGATAAACCAACAGTACAATAAAAGTTTGATGTTTAATAAATACACGGTGTTTCACACTCTTTATATGATGTACTGGGCGAATTTCACGGAAGAGTTTCACGGTTTACCGATGATTTCCTCCGGACCTTCGCCCCACTCATCATCATTCACCCCGTGGATATACTGTGATTTTTTTCTGTTGTCTCCGCCCCTCTCTTAGTGTATATATATTTTGTCATGACTCTGCAAAAATAAACAGTTCATAGTCAGCGCTTGTGTTGAGCCGTGTCGTTACTTCTACGTAGCTTTCGTCTATTGTCAGCGCGATAAAGTGTACACTACGAAAGCTATTTCGAAGACTCTCGCTTATAGTGTTTCCTGCGTCAATCAAAATAGTGTTGACCGTTCCCCATATGACCAACAACTCTGCATGTAAGGGTGCACCACCGGGATGCTGGAAAATGTGATAGCCATTGTAGCGGGATGCTGATGTGCTGACCCAGGCCATACTACCTTGTTCGTGTATGATTGTTGTTTCTGGAATCAAATAGGCGGCGAGACGCGCCCCTGCCTCACTTGGCTGTAACACCGCGTTCCATGCTCACGCGCTCGCCCCGAGAAAAATCGCGGCTGGGCGCGACGCGCTTTGCGTTTCCCTCTAGTCCTGCCGTGGTGTTCAATCACATTTTAAGATGCCGCGGGATGGCGACCAAGTTCTGCGTCCAATATGCGACGCTCTTCTGGCTATCATACCTCGTTCTCTGATTACGCTTTCACCGTTGACTACTACAGCTACCACAAGTGTTTGTTTAATCATTTAACATGGACGTTAGTCGTCGGATGGAGATGTACCACCAATCATCAATATGGGTACATACACGTTAACAGCGCCATTAGCTGCCAGACAACAATATACATTGTGCAAGCTATCTACATCAATGTACAGTAAGCATTCAGTTACTTCTGTAAGAGCACGCTTTACTTTCGTGTTATTCCGATTCCTATGACGGAGGAATCAACCGTGTTTTTTTTCCTTTCATTCTTACATAAGTAATGAGAATGGCAAACTTAGAATATAGCTGAGCTGGGGGTAGGTATTCATGTTAAGAAGACATGACGTGGAAACGCGGACATAAGAGAAAAGTCCAGAGAGTGAAGAGCTATCTCACACGGAGACCGCTACTCGCACTTGATTGATAGGTATGGCCTCTTACGTGGTAATGCGCAGATAAATATTTGTGTGTACCTTCGGTTCCGCCTCTGTCTGATTTTTCAGTTGTTAGCGGAGTTCTGGTGTCTTAACTACTCTCCTGTGTCCGTGTTTGCTAGCCCTGTTTTTATAAAGGACCCTTTACAGCCTCTGAAAATGGAACAAAAAACAAAAACAACGAGCACGTTATTCTCTCTTGGGGTTTCTTGTCTTTTGGTGCACTTCGTGATGCCAGAACAGTGATTCACGTGACATCTACTGGGTACATACTCTCGGACTGGTCCATATACGAGAAATAACAGTTGTGAATTGTCGCCCATACTGCTTTGCTATGCAGCCGCCCACCCGCTCTTGCTTCTCTCGCACGACTATCGTGCATGATTAACTGATTTCGCTGCATTTTGTGCGTTTGCGACCGCGCATGCAGAGATAACAGACTGTAGCCGACAAGCGCGAAATCATGATATGTTCAAGGCTTAGTGTTGAGATTGTACGCGTGCTTAATGAAGAAAGTGGTGGCAAGGAGATGTCCCTTTTAAGAAGGGCATTCAAGGCGAGAGCGAAACCAGTGGAAAAGGCTCCGGATTAAATGATTTTTCTAACGGACGCAGTCTTTACAGCGGAGACGATAGTTTTCCAGGAAAAAGGCGAGCCCACTTCGACGATTGCATTGTATATTTTTATTGCGTTAAACAATTGTATGGACACTCAGGACAGGTTTTTACCGTTTGCCGTCATGCTCCGTTTAAACTCTGAATTGATAACATCTCTCCGCGCATTGTATGTATTACCCGCGAGTAAAAGCTCGCGAGCGTTAGCAAGGAACACCGCTAAAACAGAGATGAAACAAGCTGGCCATCTCAGTCACACGGAATAACATCAACCCGTGTGCGAGGCCTGCCGTCGATTGCTCCTCAAACAGAAGGAATCGCCCCGCCCGTCATTTGCTGGGCGAAGGAGCAGGAAGGGATGTCTGGGGAGAGGGACTGCGTAACTCGAGCAGCAACTGTGAACATTTACGATAAGGCCGCGGTCGAGAGCGCTGGCACGCGCGCTATTTCTGCAGACATCCCCCAGCAAACGGCTCGTATACCTTCTACGCGCTGTGAGCGTTGTGAGCGCTGTGATTTCACTGCATCGCGCTCGGACCACTGATACGACAAACTGACCGAAAACCGCTTCTCTCCAGGGAGAGGTCGTATTGCCGTACACCAGCGTTTTGTAGAGTTAAGTGAGATCGGAGCAAACAGAGTTAGCTGCTAGCCCTCGTTCATTTAACATTACGGTGTGTACTTATCGCATTCACTGCTTCGCCCTTCCCCCCCTCCCCCCTTCCCGCGCCGCGCCGTTCTCGCGCCGCCGCCGGAGGTGGAAGATGTGTTAATATTTGCAGGTATAGTTGACTAGGTAAACGTCATGATAGCCCGCACCTTTTACTCGAGTTGCCTCTTCACATGTGTCGTCCACCGTGCCATGTGCACAAGCACCAGCGAGAGTGGACGACGCGGCGATGCCGCCCTTTGGATAGCATAACAGCTTGCTGACATGCACATCAGTTTGTTTTACAGCTAAGACACGCACATGCAACGCTTGGAACTTGCAACAAGAAAACGACCCTACATGAAAAGACTGAACCATTGGAGAGGTTGAAAACGTTGCAGCCTGTGTCACGTGATGTTCATTTTACGTCACGGAAACAATCCGGCAGGTGGCGCCGTGCAGAGCACTTAGGCAGAGCACTTAGGCCCGTATGACATCCAAACCATATTGAGACGTAGCATATTTTAAGCTTGGTGTGCCCTTGCCACGACTCACTTGGGAGCATTGGCGTGCGCAGTGTTCTTCATTAGAAGAGGCTGAGTCTCACCGCAACGCCCCCCCCCCCCCCTATTTGAGTGCGATAACAAATAAGCTGCCCGATGGTTGCAGAAAATGAAAATGAAGCCATGACGTACTTTTCATAACGGCCTCTCATTGGTCCCCGGCTTTCCGGGCCTATATGTGGGAAGTAAACAGTTTAAATGCATGGTGACGGGTCGTCGGCCGCCATTATCGTAAAACAACGTGTGTGGCGATAACGCTGCGCGTTGAATATGACGTGAAATGTCCGACAAAGAAAAGGTATGCGACAGAATTCGCGGCCCCCTTTCGATAAATAGGGGGGAAAGGGCGATAACTCCCACTGCCTCCCCCCCGTGCGCACGCCTACGCTTGAGAGCATACACCACACTTCTCGGCCACTCACGTGTGTACATTATAACTGATTTGCATTCATTCATTCATTCATTGCTATGAATAACAGCATATAGTTACTTACTTGAGAGTGCCTTATTGGTTGAACTTGCGCCACAAACACGGTGAAGAACTTGTAGGATACCTTTGAACGGCACCGCTCCATGTAATTTTATAGTAGTAGTATTGTGGCCAATGCAGTAGTTTTGATAAACGATCAAATGGAAACTTAATTTATCTTTTGAAGTACTTTTTGCGGTCTATGTTATCAGTAGTGCTATTTGGTTAGGCAGCAGAATTTGGATATAACCAGATCAAGCACGGCGGCTCTTGAGGTTGACTTAGGCTAGGTGCGCCGTTGTATACCTGGCTCCATTGATAGTGTCCTCCTGAGCGCCGCTTCGATAGTACCAGGGTCAATGTTCTGAAACCAAGTCTTACGCTTTGACCTCCAAGGTGGTGCCGGTGGGAGATTTCTCCTGTGCGTTGTTGAACAATAAAAAATTCGCAGCGTGCGCGTTAACTAAAAGCCGAATTCTTCTGTCTCTCATTCCCCATTAGCAGCCATTGGCATGTTCCAGTAGGAAACGCTAGTAGAAGTAGAAGTGTAAGTGTTAGCTAAAAGCCGACTTCTTCTGTCTCTCATTCCCATTAGCAGCCATTGTTTACCTCCAAGGTAGTGCCTGGTGAGATTTCTCCTGTGCGTGATTAAACAATAAAATTTTCTTCAAAACGCCGTTGATTGATGAAATAACCAACGAAAGACGCCAGATGTTTTGTAAAAGCAGAACGAAAGAACGCCAGATGTTTTTCTTAAAGTGTAGTAGTAGTAGTTGTATGTAGCCACCTCGCCCGATCGTCAACGGGCGATGGACCGGCAACGGCGCGAGGACCCTGCCGTACGAGAGTTAAATCACACTAAAGACATACTTTGCGGGCGATACACTCTAGTGAGCTTTCAACCGTCTTAATGTACATGATAAAGAAATTATTTCTACGAAAAACGCAAGGCACACCTTGAGCGACGCTAAATGGTATGCGAAGCCGGAGCACTTGCATGATCGCGTTCCGTTGGCTTTCGTTGGGCATGCTACCGACCTCGCGTCGTGGAACGCGCGTCCTGTCTTCCCTCTAGCCTTGCCTTTAATTCGCACAGGGCGAGCGGGGAATGCGGTCGCTCTTGGCGCTCTTTCGCTCGGGAGCGGACTTTTTTAAAACACAGGGGTACACATGATGAAGGAGAGTTGTCTTAGTAAGAACTCATAGGGTTGCGGCTCGAAGGCGAAATTCCTCTTCGTTCAAGGCAAAAGCCTTGCATTCCTCATGAAACGCGAAAATTGACCGTCGGCGTCCCGCGGCGTCGGGGACTACACGAGTGGTGCAAACATAGGAAATTATCATTAGTCGTGACGTCACACATCAACAAAATTTCGGTCAAAGGCGGGCCGATCACGGATGCAGTGCAAAACCAGCTGAGGCGCCTCTGGTCCTGGAAGCAGCGCAAAACCACGTTTGCAGCAGAAAGCTTTCGTAGCGGGGCGACGTCGGATCACTACTGCCTCAGTGATCGGCCCACCTTTGATCAAGCGGAGATTGACTGTGATGTCATCATGTGGTGTCATAGTGACAACACATGATCTTGCAAACTGTGGCGTCATGACGAGGTCACATCGTGAAGTCATCACGTGATGATTTCTTCATCACTCGCGTTGTGACCTCCAACGCGGGTTGCCGAAGGTCAATTTTCGCTTTTGATGAGGCATCTAAGGCGTTCGCCCTGATGACTCTTCCGTATTCGTCTGCGAAGTACCCCGGAACGCGATAGTACTACAATGAGCTTGAAAACAGTACTCTAAATAGTCTCTCTATAGTAATGCGAAATCATTATTTGGCTCTCAGTGTGACCTCGCCGTCCCCAATAAGACATGCCTCAAAATAGAAACATATATGACTTCATATTCGAGAGTGTGTATTTAATTGTTCGGAAAGCCAGCGTTCGAATACTGAACGTTGGCAGGCGATCAGGTGCAGCCCAAGACCCTGAGAACTCCAGAAGCAGAGCTTGCATAATGTCGATTGGTATTTGGCAGCTATAGAACCGTTTGAGGTGGATGAACTAACGTTGACGCCTGGTGGCGCGTCTCCATCCCGACGACTAACGTCCGTGATCATTACCCTTCTAGTAGCTACAGTAGTTAGCATACACGTGGCAGAACATATGGCGAATGCCGCGCAAAAATCTCATCAACAAGCACATAGGACATAATAAACACTGACACTCAATATGCACACTTCCAAAGCATCGTCGTTAATACGTGACTACGCCTGTCTTCATGCATATACCACACAGTATTCGGGAACGCGAGAGGCAGAATTCGTACCTGGAGCCGTGAACGCGCCAAGGCGTTCCGCTTCCCCCTGGAGTATCTCTCACCCCGGACAGAGTAGAGAGGCACACGGGAGTTCTATCTCTCGCAGGGGCGTAGCCAAGGGGGGAGGGTTGGGGTTGCGAGGTTCAAACCCTGCCCGAAAATTTTCAATTTTGCTTTCGTATATATGCATAGACACATGCAAACGCACGACGAAGATAAAGTGTGGTTGACCTCCCCCCCCCCAAAAAAAAACATTTCTGACTACGCCCCTGATCACTCGGCCTTCGCAATGCAGTTGTTTCCGCCTCCCGCCGCACCACCGTGGTGTCGCTGTTAGCCTGCCGCTGCGTTTGCTACTGCCCTCCATGCAATGTAAAGGAGAGTGCACGCTCGCCTCGCAAGGCATAGCACCCAACACGGTTTCACAAGTTTCATGAAGCATTCTTTCGTTTCGCCATCCGGTGACTATGAACTGGTTGCCTGGGCATGAGTGCATTCCTGGTAATGAGCGCGGTAATGCGCCTGTCCAAAGTCTTTCCATCCGGACCCTGGAAGACCGCTCACCCAAACCCGTTAAAAAACCAGAAGAGGGAATCTACACCTTCCATCACATTACTTCATATTACAGGAACTGTGCATAGGCAAAAATCAGATGTACGCATTAAGGGACAAGGAAGGCAAGGTCACAAACAATATGGATAGAACAGTTGAGGTAGCGGAAGAATGCAACAGAGATCTGTACAGCAGCCGAGACAGTCAGGATGATAGCGTAAGAAGCAGTAATAGCCCAGAGAAATCTGACATCCCAACAGTATTGACAGGAGAAGTAAAGAAAGCCCTAAAGGGAATGCAAAGAGGCAAAGCCGCTGGTGAGGATCAGGTAACATCAGACCTGTTGAAAGACGGTGGAGAGATTATGTTAGAAAAAGTGGCCACCCTGTATGCGAAGTGTCTCTCGACGGGGAGAATACCAGAATCTTGGAAGAATACCAACATCATATTGATCCATAAGAAAGGGGACGTCAAGGACCTGAAAAATTACAGGCCCATAAGCTTACTGTCCGTTGTCTACAAGCTATTTTACAAAAGTAATTGCTAACAGAATTAATACGACATTAGAGTTCAATCAACCAAGGGACCAGGCAGGATTTCGTACAAGATTCTCAACAATAGACCATATTCATACTATCAATCAGGTGATAGAGAAATGCGCGGAATACAACCAACCCCTATACATAGCCTTCATAGATTACGAGAAGGCATTTGATTCGGTGGAGACATCAGCAGTCATGCAGGCACTGCGGAATCAAGGCATCGACGAAGCCTATATAAACATAATGGAAGAAATCAACAGCGGGTCCACAGCCACTATAGTCATCCATAAAGAAAGCGACAGAATCCCGATAAAGAAGGGCGTACTGCAGGGAGACACGATCTCTCCAATGTTATTCACCGCGTGTTTAGAGGAGGTTTTCATGGCGCTAGATTGGGAAGAGTTAGGGATAAAAGTTAATGGAGAGTATCTCAGTAACCTACGATTCGCTGATGACATTGCATTGATGAGTAACGCGGGAGACGAATCACAGCTCATGATTGCTGAACTGGATACGGAAAGTAGAAGAGTAGGTCTGAAAATTAATATGCATAAAACTAAAGTAATGTGGAACAATCTTGGCAGAGAACAGCACTTTGCGATAGGTGGCGAGACAGTGAAGTTGTAAAGGAGTACGTCTACTTCGGACAGGTAGTAACCCGCGGAGCCGAACCACGAGAGTGAAATAACTAGAAGAATAAGGATGGGTTGGGGCTCATTCGGCAAGCATTATCAAATCATGAATGGTAATCTACCACTATCCCTCAAGAGGAAGGTATATAACAGCTGCATCTTACCGGTACTTACCTACGGAGCAGAAACCTGGAGATTACAAAGAGGGTTCAACTTAAATTGAGGACGACGCAGCGAGCGATGGAAAGGAAATTATAGGTGTACCTAAAGAGACAGGAAGTGAGCAGAGTGGGTCAGGGAACAAACGGGGGTTAAGGACACATAGTTGAAATCAAGAAGAAGACATGGATATGGGCCGGGCACGTAGCACGTCGGCAGGATAACCGGTGGTCATTAAGGGTAACTGACTGGATTCCAAGAGATGGCAAACGCGTGAGGGGGGGACAGAAAATTATGTGGATAGATGAGATTAAGAAGTTTGCAGGTATAACGTGGCAGCAGAAAGCACAGGACCGGGTTGACTGGCGGAACATGGGAGAGGCCTTTGCCCTGCAGTGGGCGTAGACAGGCTGCTGATGATGATGATGACAGGAACGGGAGACGACATTTTGCCGCTCTGTACTCTATTATTCCCAACGGAGCATGGTTTGTCGCCACATCCAGAAAAAGAGAATATTTATTTCCTCTATCTGGCACATCTATTTTACCCCGCTCTCCAACAACCTCAATGCACAACCTACCGGACACCACGAGCGCATTTCTTACACTGTTTGCGGAGCTGCCGCAAACAACTGGCGGTAAACCCTATTCCGAATCCTTCCAGTGGGCGGAACAGCGGGAGGCGGCTGTTCCGGAGGACCAGCCGCTGGCCACTGGCTCGGAGGACCAGCTGTGGCTGGTGGATCGGACCTACTTAGAGATGTCGGATAGGGGGCTCCCGGACGTCTAGGGGCCCACCCACATTCACATAGATTGTATTAAATAAAATTATATCTCTCCGCCCATCCATTCATCCATCCTTCCGGTCGCCTCGCAGGATTTTTGCTGTGTCGGACGGAAGACCCGATCGCGGTCCGACGAAGTTGGTGGCCTGGACGCCGCTAAAAGGGCGTATGTATTCCTTTCTTAACAACAGCAAGGTATCAGCGCCCCGCGCGGTGCGCACCGTCTTTATCGGAGGAGAAACACTCCCATTGTATCAGAAGCGATACGGAAGGCCGTAAGAAGGAATACCTGCGCGGCTCTCCAGTCGGGCCATGCCCTCGCTTCACCGAAAGATGAAACTAGGAAGCCTACATGACCGGCAGTTTTAGGATGGCGACATCTTTAAAAGTGCCTTAAAGTGACTCCGCCAAAACTAGCGAGTAATGCTCGCGCTGTGGTTTTTGGCGTGTTTTTTGTGCGCCGCCATTACGGACCCCACGGCCGCTCCCGTGGCTACGCGAGGCGCTCTTCCTGTCCAAAAGGGCTTCCGTGACTGCATTTAATCGTGATCTCCACGGTGAGCAGTGGCTTGCCGTGTATTCACGTCGCAGCTTGCACACAAACTTTGCAAAATAATGCTGAGCGACACTGACGCGAATTTAGGCGAAGGAGACTACTCCACTAGCGAGCGCGTCTCCGTACGGACGCATGGACGCGTGCCATATGTAGGCTTCCTACTCGGAATGCGTGAACGTAGCAACGACACATTCGGTTATTTATGGCTACGCAAATTCCGCCAAACGCATGTAACGTGTCCTGCACCAAAAAACGGTGAACAGAATAGGCAGTATGCACAGAGCAAACAGGAGACGCAGTGGTGGGCTCCCAGCTTTTCACTTGAGCAAGCCAAAGTTTTCGTCGACTCTGGCCGTTGGGAAGCGGAACATTCGCACTCCCTTTCTGTAGTGGTTACTGCACAGCGGTTCTGCTCCTCAGGCTTCGCTCTGCTCCTCAGGCTTCGCTTCTGCTCTTCTGCTCCTCAGGCTTCGCTGGCAGTGTTATACACGCTAACACTACCTTCGGTGCCGTACTGTCGAGGAACAACTGCGATTACTTGGTGCGGCAATAAGAATCGGGCGAAGACGCAGCGCGGGGACCAAGATGGCGTGATAGCGTGGATAGCGTGGATGATAGTCACTCCCTGGCATCATTGTGTTTTGGCGGGCGGTGGTGCGTTGGCGGCATGTAATGTATCAAAGGCTGACATTACTCAAAACGGACGGTCATGTAGGCTCCCTAGCTGAAAATACCAAAGCGCGTCCTCTAGACGCTCGTTAGAGACATGATGCTGTACTACACATCAACAGTCCAAGAAGAGGACACCGCCCCACGCCACCCAATGCAAAGGGCAGTAAGTGTAAAAGATACAGGGCGCCTTTGTAAATGCTAATGCATAAGCGTCGGTGGCGCAGTGGCTCGAGCGCTCAGCGCAAGTTGCCGCGGAACGAGAACTTATGTGTTCAACTCCCAGACCATGCAAATCAACAAACATTTTAGGGGCGAAGCTCCTCATGCCGTGGGTCTGTCCATCCTCTTTTGTTTGTAGCGTTGTAGTAGCCACCGCTAGCTCGTGAGAAGCGCGCGTTCTGGTATGTAGTAGAAGAACACGACGTTGACGAGTGAGACTCTCGTGCGTGTTCGCCTGTGTGGCATTCTTTCTTCTTTACTGCGCGCGTTCTGGTATGCAGTAGAAGAAGACGACGTTGACGAGTGACACTCTCTTGCGTGTTCGCCTGTGTGGCATTCTTTCTTCTTTACTACGTCTCGTGTTTTCAACGACACCCGAAGACAACATTTCAGAAGTAGCGCCATGAGGCTCCATCTTGGCACGCTTTCTCATTAGCTCGGAGTCGCCAGATGGAAGACAAGGCTGCGGAACGGAGGGCGCGGAAGGCGGCGGCAGTGCGCGCTCGCAGACAGAATCCTGAGGTGAGAGCCCGCGAGGCCGAAGCTGCACGTCGACGCCGCGAAGCAGATTCCGCCGTTCGAGAACGCGAAGCCGAAGCTGCTGGATAAGCTGCACGGCTGCGGCGAGAAGACCCCGCCGTTCGAGCCCGCGAGGCCGAAGCTGCTCGACAAGCTGCAGGGCTGCGGCGAGAAGACCCCGCCGTTCGAGCCCGCGAGGCCGAAGCTCCTCGACAAGCTGCACGGCTGCGGCGCGAAGACCCCGCCGTTCGAGCCCGCGAGGCCGAAGCTGCACGGCTGCCGCGCGATTCGATCTTCAAAATGTGAAAGGACCGTGAAGCGGCGAGGAAAGCGCGCGTACCGTCAGGCAGAGCCCGAGGCTGTGCGAGCACGTGAAGTGGCTGCAAAACGCATTCAGGCGGGCGCGCCGAAGGCGCCGACGCGTGCTTCCAGCGGGACTTCCTTGGTAACAGTTTCGGCATAGTTGCAATTACAACTATGGCCGAAACTGGTTACCAGATTGTGGTTCTCAAACAATCTAGTCACAATACCTTCATACAAGAAGGACCACGCTCGCGCCAATGCCATCGCCGTGCTGCAGCGCGAGTTCGCTTCGCCCCACTCATCATCAGTCACCACGTGGATATGCTGTGATCTTTTTCTGTTTTTACTCATATACAGTTTATTGAGTTCCAACGTCTCGACAGTGAAAGCGTTTCCGTCCAGGTGATATAGAGCAGCACGGCGGTGAAGCATCGCGCTTGCGTAAGTCGGCAGTAACACAAGAGGTGCACAGTTGTTTCGTGGACACCATAGTCATTGCGCTAGGCGCTGTCGGTCATTTCGATCTCATATGAGTAGGCGTTGGCGAATACTAGAGGCAGACAGAGACGGACTAATCCACCGTGTGTGATATCAAACGCGAACTGAGACGTTTGTTGGAACAGTGGCGTCTCTCACCTCATCTATAACATTTCTTCTTCCTCCTTTCCCAATGAAGGGTAGCCTACCGGGCTTAGCCCTGGTTAACGTTCCTGCCTCTTCTTCATTCTTATTCTTACCCCTCCCCTTTCCGGCATCCAAACAATTACAGACCGGACAATACTTACTTCTATGCAAGGTGGAACAATGATGAAGAACACGGCGGTATGACGGCATTATAGATGATATTTAATTTGTCAAATTCTAGATAGAATTGCTACGCAACAGTGTCTCAAAATCTTCATGCGCAGCTGTAAGACAATATACAAGCGTGATGCCAGGACAATGCCAATTGGGGTGGCAGTGTCGCCTATCCGTTATTATAACATTGTAACCAACTTTACATACCTGACTCTTCAAGCTATGGTCAAGCATAGCGCCGATACGCCTGTGACCACTAAGTATAATATGCGCATCATTGCCCGTAGCGTGTACTTCGTGGCAATGAAACTGACGTGTCTCGCTCTATTGTGCTGCCGACGTTCCCATGGACAATGAGCTACCCTTTAAGCGCCAGTGTTGTCGACGTACCTGATAATTGCCCACAATATGCGCAGAACAATCCTGCAATGGCTGCTACTGACTGACTGCTTCGCATAAATTGATTTCCACAATGCTTGGTATCTGCCAGACGTTTGTTTCTTTTTTCATTCATTAATTCATTCATTTGCTATTTCGGTTGAAACCAGTACATTGCTTAGCGATGAGTTGGTAGCAGACATTTAAACGGCAACATTCCAGGCATTTTCATTGCTTTGCGGTCTTTTGGCTAATGATCAAATGGAATTTCCTGTTCTTTATTGCAGCGGCACTTTTTGCGTAGATTATGAGCAACGTCATTTTGATAGGCATCATAACTCTGCACTAAAGCTTTTTTTTCAGATCGAGTACGGTGGTATTTCACTTCTTCCTTCTTCAACTTTGTCTGTGTTTTTCATCCTTAGATGACTTCACCAGCTTCTGACTAGAGATGTGTGGTGTGTTCTCTCTGTATTTGTTACAATTTATTTGTAAGCCGAGATATTTGTTGTCTACCTTGCATGTGCGGTGCTGTTCTCATTTTTGCTTTTTATATGCTCAGCCTCTACCGTGCCTTGTCACATTGCGGATAGTGCTTTGAGTGATATATAGATGATCGTTTCCAAAAGAACACAAGCGCGATAAATGAACTGATTGCATCTATTTCTACTATTTTGATGTCACGACATCATTAGCAGCTCAATTATTGGTTTTAACTTTCGCCATAGCCAAAGTCGTTACGCACAGTATATTCGCGCCAGTGAAACCGAAACAGGAAGCGCAGCACTTGCTCTAGAACCACCAGGTGCGCTAGGGTCATTGGGCCGCTGGCGTCTATAGTCCCTCTTAACTTTTTTTTCTTTCTCGCTAAAGTAGCTAAGAGAGAGAACTCTAAATTTCCTCTGCATTGTAATGCCACATCATTACTACGCTCAAGTGGGATTTCGGTGTCGCAGAACATCACTTACGTCATATTCGAGGCGTGCAGGTGGTTGTTCGAAAAGGAGCATTCGAATACCGAACGTTCCGCAGGCAAGTCAATAGATGAATCCTAAGCACCCGACAACGACATAGGCTGAGCGAGCCCGTCGATCTGCAGCGAGAAACCGTCCTGGCCTAGCGGTGGCCGATTAGCTATTATGGCACTTTCCACCATTAAGTTTCTCGCGCAACCACAACCGATTAGAGTTGTGCCTAAATTAAGAAAGCAAAGCAAAAGGGAACAGAACTTAAAGTATGATGTGAAGGGTTGTATATGAAAGCTTAAAATAGGATGTGTGAAGGGTTGTATATGAGAGAGCATTACAGAAAAGTGTTAAGTGTTAACTGTCAGGTTATCAGTTTAAATTATTATCCTGATGTAGAGCAGGTGCCGTGGGCATTAGATTGCAAAACATGCACTGAATTCTGGTGTTAATCAGCAAGGAGTGCTTCTTTTTGTAAACGAAGCTTGCATTCACTGACCTGTGAAGGGCTTGACTGGTGTTCCAAAAAACCCTCCTCACCCGAAAACCCTCCTGATCCACAGCAGGCAGCACCAAAGATGTAGTACATAAATATTCGTTCAGGGGCTGCGCTTCGAACCCGGGTCGCGCGGTCCAAAAGGAAGTGCCTTGAACACTAGGCCATGCACCCATGCCGGGCCAATGGGAACTGAACAGAGGCGTTTGAAGGCGTTTGTGGGTTGAACCGACGATTGCAATATTTCGCGTTGGCGGGCCAAAAGCTATTTCCTGGAGAACCCAAAAGGTCTAATTAGAAATTGCAGGTGTCAGGAAAACTCCCTCTTGGAGAATATTCAATTACTAAACCGCGTTTCTACGATCGGGTGATGGTCCAATCGTTGGGCCTTGCCAGAGGCTGACGAACGCTGCAAAGAACATCAAAAACGCCACGCCGATTCCGCCAGAAAACAGTGTTGCGGGGAAGGCCGCTACCTATTAAGAAAGAAAGAAAAATAGAAAGAAAGAACAATCAAGAAAGAAAGAAATTCAGTAGCTCAGGCACGCCCAGCTTCGCTTGCCCCCAATTTCCCGATTGGAGAACGGCTCCTGATTTTTTTTATTCGTATAACTATATGGTGCCTTGCGAATGGTATTTGCCCATTTGTATCTTCTTGTGACATTGCGGTTACCTTGAATGCTTGAACTAAGCTACACTTGTTTACTCATGTATATTGAATAAAAATATTTGCATATTGAATAAAAATATTTTGCAGTCATTTGTACTACCATCGGGTGTCTGCACCATGCAACATTTTATAATAAATTTTAAGCTCTCTGCCCCACTCTTACCTAACGCCCTGACCTTTCTTGGGGCCTGTGAATGAATGAATGAATGAATGAATGTGTGATTGAATAGATAAATAAAACGAACTTGTCCAATAAATTACATTTAAATCTTAGAATAACAGAGAGCCGAGCTAGTCGGTAAGTATTCATTCTAAAAGACAGGGCGTGCAAACATGGACGCAAGAAAGAAGTTCCATGCCGACTCAACGCAGACAACGGTCCATGCGTCCGTTCTTCTTTCACGTAAGACGCCTATCACTACAAAGCAGTGAATGTGCAATATAACAAATTTTTCTTCTCGTTGCTTGGTTTGAACCCAGGCTTTTTCAAACGCAGTATACGCAAGCAATATCGGCCACTTGATAGCGGCATTCGTTGTTTCACTAGCCTCGAGCAACACTGTTTGTTTAACGGTCTCTCATCACTTCAAGTCGCTTTCAAGTGATATGGCTCCATCGTGTGAGCAGAAAGAACTTCGACTGCCATGAAGGGAGGCTTAGGGATATAAGTCGGTGCCACTACTAAACTCTCTTTCTCGTATTCTTAGTATTCGCCATCCTCGAATCTTTTAGGTATAGCTAAGAGCTGCGATACTGATGCCACGCTTTCTCGCACACAGCTAACTACAGCGCATTCTCAGTATTCGCAATTTATGATTTTTCAGTAATTTAGTGCAGCGTTCGTTTCAGAAAATATTTTAGCTCTCAGTTTTCTCGCGCGGCCCGTGGATTTTACGAAATTCCTTTGCCACAAGTCGTTACAACGTTACTCTGTCTGAAAGTCGGAGCTTTTTTTTTTCAGCGTCCATTTTGCCAAAGTGCATCAATAGAGGGTGATGGCCATAAAGAGAGACATGGCAAGCAAGTAGCATCGATTGATGAGCGTTATTTAGTGAGCAATATGCTGCAAGGCTGTTCTTATGCATATTGTATTTTAAGCGGATGTTTGTTCTCTCACCCTTTAATTATATTTTCTCTTGAACTATATGTTTACTTGAAGCAGGTGTAAGAGTTTTTATTCTTTGTATGGTCGTTTTTTATATTTTTGAAGTTTATCCGCATTTTTCAGTGTTCTTGTTACTGATCTTCTGTGTTCAATAATAATAATAGTTGCTGTATGTTTCTCTTTGATGCGCTTTCTTTATTTTGCTGTGATTTTTACCAAACTTTTTAGGTACACATTTGACTTGTAAATAAATAGGAACCTATCCAGTGCAAGGACACCATCTGTTTTCGTCGCCGTTCGCATTTTCGTTTCTGCACGATTGTGGGGTTGTTTCTGCGAACGAGGATGCACAGCCTCGCAAAAGATCCGATGCTGAAGCATAGAGCAAACGACTGGCCGGTACCAAGACTAGCTTCAAGAAAGTCTGGTAGCAGGAGTATTGCAATGAAGGAAGCCGTTACAAACGTACAATAATTTTGTTTCCTTTTAGTATATCTTATGTATATAGTTAAATATGTGCAAGGATGTAATGTGCAATGCCTGCTTCATTTTATTATGCATTTTATATGCATCAGAAATTCAGAAAAAGTGTTTCTACCTCTTCTACGTATATGATTCAGCGGGGAATGATTCTTCTGTTCGATATCTTTTTATTATGTATACAGTTATGATTATGAAGGGGTGCCTATACTTTTATATAAACGCTACAAATGTGCGGTGATGTAACGTGCAATGATGTTTTTGTTCCAATGTTTTATCTTGTATGGAAATTTGTCAACAAGATAGAGCGCTTTTGAGTTGCTGCAATAGTTTTGTTTTTTTTGTTTCAAGTAGTTATAAATATGTGATCAATGGATATTAAAAAAAGTTATTTGCAATTGGAGGCTTCATTTTTGAGGGAGGGACCTACCCGCTGTTCCCACACAGTCAGTGACGAACGCGGGAAAGTGCGTTCGCGAGTTTAGCCTTAGCCAACTAACGAAGAAAAATCTCCTGTGAACAAAAGAGTACATTTTAGCAATAGGAATACCAGCATGGCTTCTCATAAACTGAGCACACTGGAAGAGTCTCCAATTAACAGCTAGGTGCCCGATGCGCGAGCGATGCAAACCAAAAAGATATTACGTTAGAAGGCAACTCAAGCGTGTGAACGACCGT
Source organism: Rhipicephalus sanguineus (assembly GCF_013339695.2). Classification (NCBI taxonomy): domain Eukaryota; kingdom Metazoa; phylum Arthropoda; class Arachnida; order Ixodida; family Ixodidae; genus Rhipicephalus; species Rhipicephalus sanguineus. Next base: position 74,154,220 of record NC_051182.1, on the reverse strand, counting down.
TCTAAATTAAAAGAATGCACGCTGGGGGTATTTAGCAAATAAGTGCCTCCGCGTGTTCTGTGTTCAAATTTGATGTAGCGTCTGATTTTCCGAAATGCGTCTTGTAAACAACACTATGGTATCCGAAAGAAAAACGGCAGCTGTAAAGACTTCCTAGGATTGCCTTTAACATGTTCTGCCTCTTGTCTTCCTTTTGCGAGCGACGCATGCCACACTTATGAATTCAAGTACAATGCGCAATGCTAGGTTTTTCACGTTGTCAAACAGGTCCCAGCTCTAGAAAGCTGTTTACGCGTAAGGTGCCTCATGGGATTTCTTACGTATGCCGGCACCGTCTGCGATTTGTTGCTTATAAAACACGAGATGGTAGCTAAGGAACCCGAACAACCACAAACTATTTTTACTACACATCTTACGTACGAACAGCTGCGTGAATATGCGCCCAGAATTGCCGCGTTTTCTAGCAAGCGCATCGGCGCGGCGCGCCTTGCGAGTCTCGCCCAATAACGGCGTCCGAGATTGACGGGCGAGCAGGAAACGGCACTGAGAGAAGGAGGCTTGCGCTACCTTATTAAAAATAGTGCGAGCTTAGAATCGCCGCAAGTGTGGGACGCAAAGGAGCGGAAACGGCGTCCCGCAGACAACCGAACCGAGGTGGCGCAGTCTGCAACGCCATCGTCATCAGCGCGAACCATATGCTAACGACAGTAATGACATTTCGGGTTAACACGTTTCGGGTTAGCTGAGACCAAGTATTTCTTGAGCCGCGGTCGCATTCTGGAGAAAATCACGAGTGACGAGAAATTGCGGCTTTTACATCGCTCTTATGCAAAGTAAGTTAGAGATTTACGTATTCACCAAGAATACTCTTAAAAGCATTGATGTAGCAGGACATGTATCGATGTTTTCGTGGTACTTTCAATAATTCGGAATTCGGACATATTCCAGGTCCCGTGAAATCGAATAACGAGCTTCTACTCTATATGCAATTACATGAACAGACTGTTAACGAAACATATATTTTATAACTACTCTTCAATGAAAAAGAACAAAACAGAGAAAAGAAACATGTATACTATTGAGAACTACAATATCTCCATGTTACGTGCATGAAGCGGATTGTTTATACAACAAAATAAATACACAAAAGCATGTGAAGTATGTGATAATAATTTTATTATGCTTTAATCAATTTGTGATGAAACAGAGAACACGGCTAAAGGGAGGGCTAGTGTTATTGTTTATTCTATTCATTCTGGAGAAAGTATCGTTTAAGTGCACAGGAAAACCTTTTTCTTCTTTTATTTGACACGGTATATTGTTCCAGATTTCTGGTAATGTAACCTGCAGCAGTCGGTCTTCCATAAACCTTGTTAGTAGGTGGAAGATTTTCTGTGTAATGTGGCGCGTCAAGTGAGGCGAGAAGAGGAAGAAAAGGTTGATATATATGTTTCTAATTATGAAAGTCCAGTGTGAATAAACCACCAAACAATGGCTGTGTCTCCCGACATCAAGAGTAGAACATGACCTGTGTACTGGGGAAAGCAGACTGGTTGGAGATTGTGCTAGCCACAATCTTGTGCATGTTGCAAAGGCACATCCCATCAAACTGCACTGTTGCACACGTCCGTATAGACGCTAATTGTTTGCTGCAGTGCTTTTGTATGTCGTATACATAAGATAAATGCTGTGCTTTGTCTAGCGTATGCGGGAAAGGCTGGCAACGACAGCAGGCTGGTTCGCCGCACACATCGTGGCGCGATCTCTCGAAGAATACAGCAACTCGCGCCGGCGAACCGGCTGCCTCGGGCACCGCGCCAGTTACTTGCCCACCACTGGCATTCACCAAGGACCCAGATTCTGCGGCTTAAAACAGCAATGGTACGGTTGCCTATCTGCCATTGGGACGTCGTTAATGTGACGGTAAGTACGGGTTTCAGCGCACGAGAAGTTACAGCTTCAGTAGCAGAGTGAACAAACGCTAGCTGTAAAGCCATACATTTTCTATGTTTTTGGACCGGCTGCCAGGGTCCCGGATGTCTCTTTGCAATATCCGGATGTTCTCGTTGAGAAATCCGTACATCTTGTTTGAAATCCTCGGATAATGACGTTGGAATTTCGCAGAAGGTGGTCACTTGAAGGCCGCCGACAACTGGATCTAAAAGCAATTCATGGCCTAATAAACATTTATATTCAGTGACTATGAAATGAGTGCAGGGAGTTTCGTGCAGTCTTATGGTTACAATAGAACATGTAATTGGTTGAGTGCTACAAACATTTCCCGAAGTTTTAAGTTCGCACATTCACACTAGAAGTGGCTGGTATGTTATATTAAAAGATGCAACCGTCGTATACAAAGCAGTGAATTACATTGAATTACATGCAATGGAATTTACTTCGCAGACCAAATAATCTCGACTTTCCACTGGGCCCATAAGCTCTATATATTTATTGTCATTTTCCCCAGATCTACAACACCTCGGCCCACATGGCACATACGTGTGAAAAAAAATGTGGGCACCACTTATGAAAGTGTAGGCTAAATAAATGGCATATTTTAGTGGTACATATATCAGGTCTCATATAATAAAGCTTCCGAATCCACCAACGTTGGTTAATAATGTTCGTCAGATACTTTCTAGTGCATGGCATCTGATATTCCCTAGGAACGTCTCGACAAGAAAACATTGTCCATAACCACTAAAACGAAAATACATAGTCATCCCTCAGGGCTTGCATACTTGGCATTCCCAAGTGTCCTGTAATATAAAGTGTGATACAGTGGCCGCCACACGTCAATCCAATTCATACACGCACAGCGTCTGCCCGCCACCTGGGGCAAAACGCGCGCCTAAAAGTATGTATTGCTGCCTGCCTTATCAGGGTGGTTGATATAAGCACGCGCTTCCGAATAATACTACAACGGTCTCAAATATTTCTGTAGTTCTAGCTGCAGTCATTGCGGAATTTAAGTATATTTTCCATGAATTGTACTACTACAGAACTGACACACAGGCTTAGCTACTAGCTGAGTGAATACGCTTATGACGCGAAAGAGTCGATCGTAGTGCAAATCTCTTCCCGCATATGTCGCACCATGAGGTCGCTCGCCGGTGTGGGTTAGAATGTGCCTCTTTAACGTACTCCTGTCCACAAATGCAGCAGGACAAAGATGGCAGAGACACGGCTTCTCGCCCTTATGCGTACGGTTGTGAATCGCTAGTGCTTCTTTAGAACTAAATTTGCTGCTGCAGGACTGACATTTAAACTTCTTTATCCCATGTGAATAAGCTTATGGCGCGAAAGGTTTCGCTTCGAAGTAAATGTCTTCCCACACACATCGCACCTGTGTGGTCGCTCACATGTGTGGGTCAGAACATGTGCCTTGAGAGTACCCGTGTCCGCGAATGCAGCGGGACACAGGTGGCACAGGTACGGCTTCTCGCCCGTATGTGTGCGGGTGTGCCTGGTTAGGCTTTGCTTCAAGTTAAACGCATTGCCGCAGAACTGACATCTGAACTTCTTTACACCCGAGTGAGTGAGCTTATGCTGCGAAAGGTTGCAGCTCGATCTGAATCTCTTCGCACACAGGTCGCACGTGTACGGTCGCTCGCCGGTGTGGCTTACGACGTGTGTTTTCAGCGTACTCAAGCGCGCGAACGTAGCGGGACACAGGTGGCATGCGTACGGCTTTTCTCCAGTGTGCGTGCGGGCGTGGCGCTGGAGGTTGTCTCTCCGAAAAAAAATTCGGCCGCACACGTGGCAGGCCACCGTCTTCTTCCGCGAATGAGTCAGTCCGTGGCACGCGAGGTTTGATTTCGTGGCGAATTTTCGTCCGCAGACGTTGCATTCATGCGGTCGCTCACCAGTGTGAGTCAACATGTGCCTTTTCCGATGGTCGCTGCGGGTGAACGTGGCCGGGCACGACGAACACTCGAAGGGTCTCTCACCCGTGTGCGTGCGACTGTGGGTCACCAGGTTGTTCTTCTGCGTGAATTTCTTGCCGCACACGCCACAGGTGTACTGCGTTTCGCGCACGTGAGCAAACAAGTGTGTTCGCAGCTGCGATGTTCGCTTGAAACTTTCTCGCACACGCCGCACTGCAAGGACCTCGTGGCCGTAGGCTTGCCGTCTTTTTCTGGTTGGCATAAATTGTCCTTCTCAAGAAACCTGCAATTGAAAGCAAATTTTTGACATTGCGAGTTTTAGGTATTGCGTATTACGCAAAATTGCTGCTGCGTGACGTGACTGTACGGCCTAACTTAAAAGACAGTTGGTAAAATGAAAATAATGGCATGCATATCCTATAGAGCATGAGGTACATGCCGAGCTCGTGGTCTCCTCGTGGCTGTTTCGCTAGCTTGACATACACCAATATTGGTATTGCGCGACTCGCCTGCATGATGAACACTAATGACAGGTGGTGACACGGACAATCATGCCATGCATTTTACGTGGCGCATAATTATATGCCACGCTCATGGTGAGCTCGCGGCCGTCTGCCTAGCTTGATATACGCCGAAACTGGTAATGCGTGACGTGACTATGACGAAAATAAATAACAGGTGCTAATATGCAAATCATAACATCCATGTCAAGTACGGCATGATTTACATGACACTGTCTTGGTACGCTTCCGGCCGTTTTGTTAACTGGATATACACCAAAATTGGTGTGGCATGACATGAGTGCGTGACGAACATAAATGACAGGTCGTGCATTGTACATAAAATATTATACGTTTCATTGTAAAAGGATTGCACATCCATGCTTGCATGACAAACATCGGATATATAGCGTCCTAGATGTCATGACATGAACGACTTCATTTTCCTCAGAGAAACAAGGTGGTGTATACAGCTCTCTGCTGGCTGCTACGCATTACATTGATTCCCACAGTACGTGGGATCTGTCGGATTTTTATTAATATGATGTGAAGGAGATGATGGCGCACAAATAAGGCGTCGGAATTAACTCTTGAAGAGATCGAGCATACAAGACAACAAATAAAGTCACAAACACAGGTATCTCATGCGACAGCGCCATAACGTAAAAAAAGGAAATGAAGAAATGCAAATAATAAAATCAACAATCGTCTCTCTGGTCATCATGGAGATGGATCCGTGATGACGAGAGAGAACATAGCAGTCAACACATCAGGATAACTAAGAGATACATATATTAGGTAGGACGTGCATATACTAAAATACATTAAGCTAATAGAAACATAAATGCCTTAAAAATTACCAGGAATTCCACTGTCTTCAAGAATGCATTTTAACACTTTGCGTACGTAAGGCTATTGTTGGCTACGGGACCCACAGGTTTTTTATACAGAACGGTATCCCTACTGAAACGTTCCGTATGCCATTCCAATAATTCCATATGTTTCCATACGATGTCCATATGTTTTCCGTATATTTTTCATATATTTTCCATATATTTCCGTAAGATTCTTACGGAAACATACGGAAATATTGGAATGTCATATGGAACAGTTCAGTAGTGATGGTGTAAAATATCATTAGTTTTGATTGATACATTGAGCATTCGAGACAGCTCAGAACGAAAAAAGGGTAAATTTTTTTTCGAGGGGCTAGTTTGTTTTTTAGACAGAAGCAAATGATCCAACAGATAATAAGGTCAAGGAAAGCAAACGGGACATTGTTGCCTTTAACGGTAGTTTAGCAGTCCGGACGTAAAGAGAAACAATTCACCATGACAGGGAGGCGCCTTTCATCGTAGCTGAGTCGGTAGAGCATCGGACGCGTAGTTCAAAGTTTGCGAATTTGGATCCCACCAACAGAAATGGTAATTTTTCTTCCCATTTACTTTTTGTAAATTTACGTTATAATGTTTACACTACAGTTAAAGACAACCATTATTGTCCCCTATGCTTTCCTTTTGGTCTAAATCCGTGTCGAATTCACTTGGAAGGGACATATTAAAAACTATCAGAGCTCGTTATCCCTCATATACGAAAGCAACAATCAGAGCATCCAAAACATCCAGCTGTTTCCATCTGCTTTAGCTACCTCTCTAAATGTAATGAATGAGGCTACTTTTTTCTGAGTAGCCAAAAGCGATTTCTCGCGAGTAATGTTGCGCGTCTAGGCTGATCAGCTTCAATAATAACCAATATATAGACTCGCTTAGAAGCCGTCCCTTCAAGTGGTCATACCGAAACTGAAAAAAAAGAACAGAATTCCACCAAGAGCAAAAATCGGGCGCAAAGTATCGAATAAATGCATGCCGCATGATATCACGACATATTGCAAATGCCTGTAAATTTATACACACATTGCAACCAGAGAAATTCAAGTGACTGGCAAAGCATTCAGAAGGAATATCAAAAACTGTGAATGCCACGGAAGATGACTCTGCAAAATGCTAGAGGCCCCTGCAGCGTGGAATGTCAGTGAACGCTAAAGAACACCAGACGGTCGATATTTTCGGAGCTCTCCATATAGCGTGCCTCTTAATGAAAGTTTGGTTTTCGCGCGGAAAACCCACCGTTGTTATTATAATATGACTTTATGCGGGAATATGCTGGCAGCTGAGCGTAAGGCGTAGTAGCAGCGATAGCCAAGACTAGTAACCATTTGTGAAATATGCTTCGATTCACATTGGTGTAGAAACAATAGTGTTCGTGTTTCTGATCGTGGTGCGAAATTACGGACACATGAAGACAACGGTACATTTTACAAGGCCACTCTAAAGACAAAGCTTCCCGGCACCGTGTAGAGTGATCACTTTGTCAAGATCACAAAATAGGTGAGCCCCTTATATGTTTGGCTATACGGTACAACCAGGGTTAGCCTCCTAATGTCAGCTTGGAGATGTATACACCACGTCCATGTCTGAAGTGTCTCAGCTGACTGTCAAAACTGACACTATTTTTCGTCCCGGTGCCGCAAGAACAGGCCCGGGATATTGCCACTTAAGAGTTGTAATATAGACAAGATCAAGAGGTAGAATCCTTGGAACTACTTGCAGGGGAAGTGGGGTGCTTTGGCATTCAAATATTTAAATAAATCAATGGGTGATCATCTTTAAATAAGGCATTTACTGCTTGGTAATGTGAAATTATTAAACTGCAATGTTTCTTCCAAATGTAAAGTACTGGTGACCAGAAACATAGAACCATTGAAAGATATCCGGAACAGAGCAGAAGTATCTCGAAATAAAAGAGAATCTGGGTTGAATGAAGCGGACCCTAAATTTCCCACATTTCAGTAACGCCTACATTGCAAAAACTGTCCTTCAGATCCGCGAACAAGACCTACGTAGAACTTACAGATGGCTCTCATTCTATGAAAATAGGGAGTACTTCGTAACTTCAACGGACATATTGCTTTCTTTTTAGTTAGGAAGAGAGTGTTCTAAAGTCATAGCAAAAAAGAAAGCTCTAAAAGTCCTAAAGTCGAAAAGTCCTGAAGTTTAATGCGCTGACATTACAGGAATTATGATAATTGTTATATCTCATGTGAAATTATGCCATTGTTATTTTTTCACATTCTTACTTTGCATACACACTTTACGACTGCACCCTGCCCAACCGAAGCTTTACTAGTACTACATTCTGTTATGGGTGAAAACAATTATTGAACTAAAAACCAGGCCAAGGAAAGCAGTATGATGCCCTGTAATGTAGGAGGATGCTGCTGCAGTGTTTATTCTAGAGCTGAATTTAATGAGAAAGGGCAGCAATGTAGGTCATCTGTAGATATTTGCAGACTATAATTGTGTTATGCTCATTTTGTTATCGCAGGAAGCATCTTCAAAAAGCAGTGCTACAAGGATGTGAGCAGCAGTTTCGCTTCAACGAACGGGTCAAATTCATGCAAGCCACGTGCCTGCTGCTTCTGGCCTACACAAACATGCAGCCACCATAGTAAAGTTCTTGCAAAGGTGTGAGACATCCCTATGCTGCATGGATTGAGCATGTTAATTGCCTGTTTTTATAGCCTATAGTAATATGTCTACAAGTGTACTTCCTTCCAGTGTATGTTTACATTCTCTTAAAGGGCCAGTCAGCAGGCTCTGACCTCTTTTTTTTACACCTCCCAAACAAGCTCGCTAATTCGCACAGAGGGCCGCAGGAATCACATTGTGCGAATATCAGACACTCCACTCCGCCGCCACCAACGACGTCATACCGCTCGCCAGCCGGTCAGCGATACACGCCGAGGAGGACCGACGTTTGGCGCGCCCCCGACTATCGTCCACTCTGCTACCACTGCGGAGAAGCCGGCCACACCTACCGCCGCTGCCATTATCGACAGAGGGGACTGCGTGGGTTCGCCGTCGACGCGCCGCGTCCACAGCAGGGTGAACGACCACGTGACATCGCCGACTATCTGGCACGAGCGCAGTGGACCACCCGAGGACATTCCCGATCGCCGTCGCCAGGCCACTACGCCTCTCCCCAACGCCGACCATACACTGGCCCAATCCGGGGCCGGTCACCTAGCCCGCATCCGGAAAACTAAGGGCAGCAACTGATGGAGGTGCGGTTGCTGTACGACGAAATACCGAAGACCCTCCGCCGCCGACGCCGCCGCCACGACGAAGGCTTCAGGACACGACACGAACCCCTGACGACGAAACCTCGCGGACCGAAGTAGACCTGACGACGCAACGTGGAAGCAGCGGAACAAACCGATGTAGCCGTGACCTGACGCCACGACCTAACTGCAACGCAGGACGACCAACTTGCGACCTCGACGTTCTTATCGACGGCCACAGCGTCACAGCCCTCGTCGACACCGGAGCCGACTATTCTGTCATCAGTGGACCGTTCGCCACGAAGCTGAAGAAAGTTAGGACAGCCTGGGAAGGCCCCGAAATCCGGACAGCTGGAGGTCACCTCGTAACGCCGGAGGGAATCTGCACAGCGAGACTCACCATTAACAACCGGATTTATCCCGCGAACTTCGTAGTCCTAGAGCGTTGCTCGAGAGATGTCATCCTTGGTATGAACTTAGGCCTGCATGGTGCAATCATCGACCTGATGTCCAAGTCAGTAACACTGTCCACGGAAAAGGCACTACCGCTGCACACTCCGCCAAGAAAGCACGCCTTGAATGTGCTGGAAGACCAGGTCACCATTCCCCCTCGCTCCAGCGTCATCATTTCCGTCGGCACTCAGAAATCAGCAGACCTGGAAGCCGTTGTTGAAGGCGACCAGCACCACTTGATTAACTGCAAGGTTTGCGTCGCAAGAGGAGTAGCAGAGCTGCGGGCAGGGAAAGCAACAGTTATGCTCACGAATTTCAGCAACGAGTAGAAGCACTTGAGCAAAGGCACGACGGTCGCCTACATCGAAGAAATCGTAGAAGCCAGCAATGCTTTCGGCATCACCGATTCTCCCGAGCCTACTCCGACGAATAAAGCGCCGCACCCAGCTTTCGACATCAATCCCAGCCTTCAGAAGCACAAGCAAGACCAGCTCAAAACCCTGCTCCTGCAACACAACGACTGCTTTTCGTCGTCGTCAAGAATTCGGCAGGCTCCCGTGGCGAAACATCGCATCATAACATAGGAAAGCGCCAGACAACTCCGTCAGAGCCCGTACAGAGTTTCGACGCGCGAACGGGAGGCCGTGATGAAACAGGTCGACGAAATGCTACATGACATCATCCAGCCGTCGAAGAGTCCGTGGGCATCCCCGGTGGTGCTAGTGAAGGAGGATGGGACTCTACGTTTTTGCGTCGATTATCGTCGCCTGAACAAAGTCACGAAGAAGGACGTGGATCCCCTTCCCCGGACAGACGACACCCTGGATCGATTACACAACGGAAAGTACTTTCCGTCGATGGACCTCAAGACCGGTTACTGGCAAATAGAAGTCTATGAGAGAGACCGAGAAAAGACTGTTTTTATAACACCAGACGGCCTGTTCGAGTTCAAGGTCTTGCCCTTTGGTCTTTGCTCAGCTCCTGCGACTTTTCAACGGGTTATGGATACAGCACTGGCCGGCTTGAAGTGGCAGAAGTGCCTCGTGTATTGGACGACGTCGTTGTGTTTTCCTCCAACTTCGACGAACACCTTCGGCGCCTTGAAGTTGTACTTCAAGCAATCAAGACCACCGGACTCACCTTGAAGCCTGAAAAGTGCCGCTTCGCGTACGAGGAGCTCTTGTTCTTGGGTCACGTGATCAGCAAGGATGGTGTTCGCCCGGACCCGCGGAAAACAGCTGCCATCGCTGCCTTCCCGCCGTTTACCGACAAGAAGGCCTTACGCCGTTTTCTCGGCTTGTGCGCCTATCACAGACGTTTCGTCAATGAATTTTCACGGATCGCCGAGCCACTGACGCAACTCACGAAGGCCGACGTCGAATTCAGGTGGGAAACGTAGCAAGTTCAAGCATTTCAAGAATTGAAACGACGCCTGCAGACGCCCCCGATACTTGCGCATTTCGACGAATACGCCGATACGGAAATCCACACCGACGCAAGCAGCGTAGGACTCGGCGCCGTTTTGTGCAGAAGACCGACGGATTCGAAAGGGTCATCAGTTATGCTACCCGCTCGCTATCAAAAGCAGAAATCAACTACTCCACAACAGAAAAGGAGTGCCTGGCCATCATATGGGCTACATCGAAGTTTCGCCCCTACCTCTACGGCCGGCCCTTCAAAGTTGTGAGCGACCACCACGCCTTGTGTTGGCTAGCTAACTTGAAGGACCCTTCAGGTCGCCTCGCACGGTGGAGCCTACGACTTAAAGAATTTGACATAACCGTTGTTTACAAGTCCGGAAGAAAACACTTCGACGCTGACTGCCTGTACCGCGCCCCCGTCGACCCACCGCCACAGGACGACATGGAGGATGACTGCTTCTTGGGAACAATAAGTGCCGAAGACTTCGCCGAACGACAGCGAGCGGACCCAGAAATCAGGGGCCTTGTGGATTACCTCGAGGGCTGGACCACCGTTGTTCCCAAGGTATTCACGCCAGGACCGACGTCGTTTTTCTTGCGCAACGGTGTTCTCCTTAAGAAGAACTTCTTGCCGCTTCGAGCCGATTCCCTTCTCGTAGTGCCCTCGACATTGCGACCAGAGGTCCTCCAGGCTCTGCGTGACGACCCGAAGTCTGGGCACCTGGGTGTTTCTCGCACGCTCGCAAGAATACAGGAAAAGCACTACTGACCGCGCCTTGTCGCCGACGTAACTCACTACGTCAAGACCTGCCGGGACTGTCAGCGACGCAAGACACCGCCGACTAGGCCAGCCGGACTTCTGCAGCCTATCGAGCCACCTCGACGGCCGTTCCAGCAAATTGGGATGGACTTACTGGGGCCGTTCCCGACGTCCAATACCGGAAACAAATCGATCGTCGTAGCTACCGACTACCTTACCCGCTACGCCGAGACAAGGGCCCTACCCAGAGGCAGTGCCGCCGAGGTAGCGAAGTTCTTCGTTGAGAACATCGTCCTGCGTCATGGCGCCCCAGAGGTCCTCATCACCGACAGAGGTACGGCGTTTACTGCTGACCTAACTCAGGCAATACTGAGATAGAGCAAAACAAGCTGCGCCGGACCACAGCGTACCACCCACAGAAGAATGGCCTCACCGAGCGGCTAAAGAAGACCATCACCGAAATGCTGGCCATGTATGTCGACGTCGAACACAAGACGTGGGATGCCATCCTTCCGTATGTGACCTTCGCATACAACACGGCCATGCAAGAAACGACGCAAATGACGCCGTACAAGCTGGTCCACGGAAGGAACCCGGCAATGACGCTCGACGCAATGCTACCAACCGCCACCGACGAAGACGATCTCGACGTTGCCACCTATTTGCAACGCGCCGAGGAAGCTCGACAGCTCGCCCACCTGCGCGTCAAGAACCAGCAGAGGGTCGACAGCCGTCACTATAATCTTCGACGACGCCACATGGAGTACCAACCCGGTGACCGTGTGTGGGTCTGGACGCCGATACGCCGACGTGGGCTCAGTGAAAAACTTCTTCGGCGATACTTCGGGCCATACAAGGTGCTTCGACGTCACGGCGCTCTTGACTACGAGGTCGTCCCGGACGGCATTATGAACTACCAGCGACGCCGCGCACGACCTGAAGTCGTCCATGTCGTGCGCCTTAAGCCGTTTTTTTCGTGTTAGCGAACCTGGGGACTCGACTTTTTCCTTTGTTATTGTAATTTATTTGTGTATGCACTTTTTTTTCCTTTCCATGTTCTGTTGCAAGCATCGGGACGATGCTTTTCAGAGGGGGGCATTGACACGCCCTCTTCTTCTTTTATTTTGATGTGTTCGAGTTTGACCAGCAAGGACGGTTATCAACGCTCGACGCTGGCCGCGAAGCAGTGTTCGACAAGCTTCACGATTTTAGTCGATCGTTTTGTTAAGATTGCGTGCCGCACGCGAATGTTCCAGCTTTGTCGAGAGATAACGCCGCCACCAGCGATATTGCTGGAAAGTTCCATAGCGCCTGTATAAAAGCCGACGCGCTTGACCGCTTGTCAGTTGATCGACGGTCGACGCTTTGTTCGACGCTATCAGTGTATTACTGTAGTTTGACCTTCAGTTTCCCGGCCACAAGTTCGGCCAAATAAACAGTTTCATCTCTGACGTGCTCACTGCTGCCTTCGTCGACGTCACGACTCCGTGACAGTATGGTTGCTGATGCCTAGCGGTGTCCACACTTCCACGCTCCACCCCCCCCCCCCCCCCGACCCCCATCGCCTCAGGATGCTTTTCCACACAAGCTGTGATTTTGTTACTCGCAGCTGCTTTGCACAAAGAAGACGCACTACACAGTTTCTCGCTGTCCATGCATGTGCCAAAGATCATTTCAGCGGCATCTTAAGCCCATATTCGTACTTTTTTACATTCTGTTTAAAGGGTACGAAGTAAGCGACAGATGAACCACCACTGATTCTGAAGTTCCTAGATAACTCCTTTTTTAATGAATCACGCAGCTACAATCAACGGATTTCACTGGAACAAGCACGGTGGCTTTTGAAGGTGACTTATTTTGCAGCGCAGTCGGATGTTTGGGTCTATCTGCGATCAATGTAGGTTCAAGGGATTCCTTGTTGACAGGTGGTACGGGACGGCTGAAGTGCCCTCCCACAGTAAAGCTCGAAAGTTCGAGCTCCGTTAATTTAGAAGGGAGAAAAATTTGCACGTGCTATCTGGTCCCGACAAACATGTGTATTTTCTAATGGCACCAAACCCACGTTATTTCGGTCAGACTTGGCCGCAACCCGGATAATTCACACGATCATCGGGGCGTGGTAAGCACGAAGCGTCGCAAATTTGCGACGCAGAAGATGGAAAACGTCGTTCGCGAACCGAAACAGCGGCGGCCTTCAGAAAAGCGTGGTCGCCATCCACAATATTGCCATACCCGTGGTGTTGGCGATCAAGGCTTCAGGACCTGCATTCGCTTGGTTTCGTTTTCATTTGTACTCTCGCCTCGTTTCGTTACCGTGTTTACTCGGCGCATGCGAACGGCGTGGATGTTATCTCTGATTGCGTCGATAACGGGGGAGTCAAAGCTGCGACAAACAGTACTTTCGTTTTCATCGTGTGCCCTCCGAACTTCGTAGGCACCACCGATAATTATGCATTAGCGAGTCAGGTTTATTCTGCAGCAGAAGTGGTCCTCAGCAGTTTTGTTCGGCTCTGTTTGCAGACCGCGCTTGCTTTCAGAACGCTATGGACCATATTATCGTGTCTTTAGTGACCACGGTTTCGTTCACAGCGGATGCGGCACTCAGTAACATCGTTTTGACTTCGAGCAGTGCGCGCGCAATGTCACCAAACGCATAAATGGCAAAAGCTGCTGATGAGGTCCAACCGCGGTGCGCATGTTTGCATGAAAGCCTTTGCTATATTTTTAAAGACGATAGTCTCTCGTGGGGAACAAACGCAGAAATTTTGGTCTGTCTGTCTGTCTGTCACCCGATTCAGCCACCCGGCCAAAGTTGAACCACTTGCCTAACGCCCAGCCATCTTGAACTGGTGGCCAGGTTCATACTTGTGTACATTGTCGATGAAAAACCAAACATTACGCATGTCTGAGGCGCAACATCACTACCTAAGTATTAGGTGGTGTGTTCCTTTACTAGAGAATACATAGATACGTACTCCAAAAAAAGCCTAGTTTCTTAAGCTGCGCTGAAAATGCGGCTGCGCTGAAAATGCGACGCTATGCACGCCGATGAAAGAACTCTGCCACGGAGGAAGGACACCCTCTGCACAAGCTCATGTTTCCCGACGTATTGCCAGGTGGCGCTCATTACTCACGCAGCGCCTTCTCTATTGTCTTTAGACATACTTTGCAGCGAAGCATGCAGATACGCGGCCAATTTTTTAGGGGCGTAGCTCCTCTTATTCTAACATTGTCCCATGTCAGGCGTAACCGGCGGTATCTCCCGAACAGTATAATAGATGGCGCTGTCCCATAGAGATTCATGCAAACTGCAGTTGGGTGACGATATACAAGATGGCGCTGTCCCATAGAGATAAAAAAATAAAAAAGATAAAGAAATAAAAACATGATAATAAAAATAAGACACATAAAAAATAAAAATAAATGAAAAACAATAAAAAATAAAAAAAACAGAAAAACACGAAAAAAAGAAAAAAAACGGAAAAAAGGAAAAATCTTCTCAGCTCTTCATCATTCACCCGTGGATATGAAGTAATTTTAACGCGATAGCATTAGAGAGCTCGTGTCGCAGAAATTCCGCCGCCGGTGTCGGGACCGTTGGTTGTGAGCAAAAAATCATCCGTGAGCGAAAAATCGAGAAAGGAAATGGACAACTATGTCCATCTAACGGAAAACATATGAAGCCAATGCCGCCTTTCCAGAGGAGGCATTGATCAAGCAAAGAGCAAACGCTAGATAATGTGCTGCCATCTGTGAGGCATTGTGACACTCTTCATGGCCTCCGACATGGCAAGCGCGCGGCGTATATCTTGGAGCCCATGCGACTCTTGCTTTAGATCAAAAACCCGTATGTACCATTCTCGCGCGCGTGTGTGTGTAACAATACACATTAATAAGTATGCACTTAGTGGTTGAAGTTGAACTCTTAAAGGCGAAGCTTAAGGGTCCCTCAACGAACGATTAGCTGCCGGTAATTTTTCCGGCGTCAAAATTATTGCCACGTGCGCGTTGGTGTTGGTGGTGGCGGTGCTTCATAAGGGATAAGTGCAGAGTACGTTTCCGCTTAAGACGCGGGGTCTTGAGCCGTTGTCACATTGTGAACGAAGTCCCGAATGACGGGAATCGTGGCTTTTACCATGCTTGTGTGAAATATAAGTAGTGCACCTACGTATTCCTCAAGAAAATGGAAATGCATTGACGTAACAGACACTTTCGATAATTTGGCATTCGCTTAGTATGGATATTTTTCTGGTTCTGTGAAATCCGAATTAAGGAGCTCTTACTGTAGTACTTCAAATGTTTCATCTTTTCTTCTAAACATACGCAGATTCCAGTGGAGGCAGTGTCTACAACCTGAGTCTTCAGTCAATTTTCGTAAACGCAAACGAACATTTTGCAGGCATGGCTTAGTGCTGACTTGTACTATTGTATATATAGTGGTACAAATCGATCACCTTTTGCGATCACCACCAATAATGCTTCAATTCTTAAAGCGCAACAAGGGGCACAACGATCGCTTTAGCGTCACACGCTAAAGACTGGGGTCTGATAAGCTGCACTCCCCGCAGGGGCGTCTGCGCAAGCCGGCGTTTGGTGATTGGCGTCACCGGGGACCCGAACCAATGTGGGGAGGGGGGGGGTTCAACCCTTCCCACGCCTCGCCGAGCGTGGCTTAGCAGTGTCCGGGGAAAAGGGAATCTTGGGGATTAGTCCACGCTGGGTGATTGGACCTTAAGGCGCCCCGGCAGATGCAACTGACCCCTTTGGCCGCGGCATCAGGGAGACGGCGCCCCTGGGCTGACCCACCCGGGGGAAATCTGCAGTCCCCTTTTCCTATATCCCTCTCCCTGCATCTTCGTCTTCCTCTCTCATTTTTAGTCTTTCCTGTCTATTCCTTTCTTCCATCAATGCGATAGAAATTGTATAGACACTCTCGGCAGAGTTTTGCCGTCGCTATCCCCGTCGTGTCCCCGATATGTATATGTATGTATATCTATAAAAAGTAACAATAACCAGTAAAGCAGAAGAAAAAAATTCGAAGCGCCGAACCGGGGATTTGAGCCAGCGACCCCTCATTTCCCAGCGCACTGCGTTAGGTAACTCAACGACGCGCCATGTAAGCTCCGGAGAAAAAAAAATGGCCGCGTATCTGCATGCTTCGCTGCAAATGTCGTCTAAAGACGATAGAAGAGGCGCTGCGTGAGATATGGACGCCATCTGGCAATACGTCGGGAAACATGAGTGCTGTGTTGCGGGCTGGTAGTCCCGGCGCAGCGGCAGGCGAAGACCGGCGGTGATCAACGCGACCGGCGGGGACGCCTGCCAGCCCTAACACGCGGTTTGGCGCGAAGCGCCGATGCAGAAGAGACGTCCGCACTCAACGAGTACTCTCCACACACTATTTTATTTTCACGTCGCCTGGGTAAAGCGGGAACGCCAGAGCGGCGCCCCATGGCATTCGTACAGTGCAATACCGAACCGAAACCGAAACACAACAATGAGCTCGTGCAGAGGGCACGGAGGAAGGCAAGTTTCAGCGCAGTCGCATTTTCAGTGCAGCTTAAGAAATTAGGGTCTCTAGAATTACGTATCTATGTATTCTCTATTAAAGGAACACACCACCTAATACTTACCTAGTGATGTTGCGCCTCAGGTATGCGTAATGTTTGCTTTTTGATCAACAATGTGCACAAGTATGAACCTCGTCAGCCGTTCAAGATGGCTGGCCCTTGGGCAAGTGGCTCAACTTTGACCGGGTGGCTGAATCGAGTGACGTGCCGACAAACAGAAAGACAGACCAAAATTTCTGCGTTTAGGTTCCCCAAGAAAGACTACCGTCTTTAATAACGGAAGCTCTTTATATACACCATTTACCGCTGGTGGTACGCATGTATCAAAGGAGATTCGACGTGTTTTTACATGCGAAGCAGCTTTTGCTCGGGGCTGTGTCCGTCCTTTCATTGGCGTCCATGCGCTTTCTTATTGCGCATGCGCCAACTCTTCCCCTCCTCCTCCGGCAGAGGTGGTGTGAGCGCTGCCCTCCCCTTCTCCTCCCCCGTTTTCCTCTGCCCTTTTCTCTCTCCGGCGCAGCTGTGTGCTGGTATATATTGCGGCGCGCGCTCGCTCCGTTGCACTCTCCTTCGCAACGGCGCCGTTTTCAAAAAATTACACAATCTTCAAACTAAAAGGAAGCGTGTGTGCTGGCACGCGCAAGCGCGTTCAGGCCTGCGTAAGTGGCTGGGTAAGACGCTGTGCCCTCTCTCCCATACACTCTCTCAGCAATCATGTGATGGCGTCGGGCAGCCAAATCCTGCAGACGCGCGATGAACCCACGTTGTGCGGCGTCGCGTGGCGATGACCCCGCGTGGCGTGCTCCAACAAGATTTCGGGACGAGTAACAGCAACAACAACCAGGGGCGTAGCCAAAGGGGGGTTGGGGGGGTTGAAACCGCCCCGAAAGTTTTCACTGTTGCTTGCGTATATATACACGCACACATACAAACGCACACACGAACATACATAAAGTATGGTTGGACCCCCCCCCCCCCCCGAAAAAAATTTCTGGCTACGCCGCTGACAGCAACTATAGACCAGAATTTCCAGCGCTCGAAGGGGGCCGCCATGTTTGGCCGACCGAGGCGCCGCGGTGCGAGCATTTGCTTGGGGGCTGCTGAAACGCGCTGGCGTACAGCGCGGTGCACCACATTTGTGGCTCTCAGTAGCGGGCGATGGCAGATTCGCGAGCGCTGCAGCCGCTCAGTCTTCTCTGAATGTCGGAACGTGCATCTTCTTTCGTGCGACAACATTTTGGAACAGTGTAATTGCGCCAGGGAGCTTGCCAAACATCGCGAGAACGTTCAGCAACATCGTCACGAAAGTTTGAATAGTTTCAACGCCGTGCCGTTGTCCACTCTCTTTCTTTTTTTAGAACTGTATCATATCAAGAAACGTTTTAAACTTACGCATTTGCGTATGATAACGGCCAGATGAAGCCTAGTAAGCTGTATCCTTTTTTTTTTCTGAAAGGCAGCAGCGACAGATATTTTCGTGCCGCGCTACCGTCCGACTTTGTGCTGCACGATGGCTGTTTTGTGCTCTCTCGCAAAGTGCAACGCGATGAATTTAGTTAGGCGATTATTTCAGTTTTTAACGCAGAACGCTGTAGCGGAGATTACGTGCGGCTTCTTTAATTATTGCGAAAGGATGGCCTGGCGTAGTGTCCGAAGCCTCTTGTAGCAAAGCTAGGCGCAGCGCGCATGCCGGCCCCTAACCTCTGTGTTCTTAAAGAGCAGTCTGCAAGAACACCCCGTCGCACAGGTGCTTTGAATCACTATCAAAACAGACGAAGATTACGGTTGAGTCTGATATTGATTGAGTTCGATCCTGACCAAGCGGCGCACACGCATGCGCTTTCTGTCGCGACGTGCCTCGTTCAGGATATACTTAACTGCAATTGAAGGATCGCCGCTGCAATGACAAGATCCCTGTCACACGGGCACTTTCGATCACAATTGAGCCGGATCAGGATTTATCGCCTCGACCTTCCTTTGCTGTCACAGTAAAAATTTGTTGTTATGAAACCACAGGTCGACATGCCTCGCGGCTGTGAGGTTCAAAATACATATGTTCTAAAGACATGAAGTTGTAAAAAGTGAAACAGTTCGTTACATCGAGGTTTACCTGCGCCTTTTTGAACAAATTTACAACCAAGGTGGCCGCATTTTGATTTCAGAAGCAAGAATAAACAACCGCTTGTTAAAATTTCTGTGTATGTTAATAACTGAAGCTTGTTTCCTCTCGGCAGCTGCGGTGGCGCCTGTAAGTCTTCAGGCAAAATTAAGAGACATTTGTTAATTGGCTTCGCAGTGTGAGAAAATATCTGATGAATACTGTCTTTCTCATTTCAAGATTCGTCGTTGTCCGTTGTCGTTCTAGTAATTCAGTTTATTATTTTTTTTTCATCCAGCAGGTGGTTCTGGTCCTGTTTTAAGCCATACACTTGCAGTGCAGCCGTTTGAATAGGCAGAAAATATGGCCTCCTGAGCAAACGCGCCAGCTCACTTATTACTTATCGAAATCAAGGGCCTTGAAAACGTCTAGAATACACGCTGCACAAACACAAGCCGCTCGTTTTTCGTGAACGTCGCAGGTCTGTTGCATCAGCCGCTTCCTTTTTCTCTCGTTGTTCGGGCACCCAACGACGGCGCAGTGCCACCCGGACGAATTTTTATACATTGCACTGCCGTTCCTAGTACGCGGCAAGCAAGCAACTCAGAGTGCAACTTTCTAACAGCTCTGAAAGCACTGACACAAGCGAACACGCGACGCAAGCGCGGCTATCACCTCCCGCCATCAGCAACCCCCGCCGTCGTCTGCACCACCAGGCGGCGCCTGGTGTTGAGAGTAGCGGCGCGGCTGACACTCGCGCTACGAGGCTAAGAAAAATCTGGTCTATAGGCTTGCCAAGCAACGGTTAGTGGCGCTGCTGCTCTTGACAGGCATCTCCATCTGTGGCATAAAAATACAAACCGGGTGCAGACAACGCCCGTTTTCTCTTCTCTCCAACGCGCTGCCGCTCACTTCCGTGCACGTGCAGAGCTCTGGCGGTGCCCTTGCGGCGCCTCACAATGTACCATCTCGAATGAATAAACCGCGCAAAAGAACGAGGACGAACAGAAGAAACAACAGACCACAGCGCTGACTCGCAACTAAAACTTTATTTCACAAGGAACAGAATAAATAGCATCTGGGAAAAGATATCAAACGACCATCACGTATGCATAAGGCAACAAAAGTAACAACAACAACAAAAAAAATAACACAATAACGTACGTGAGTGATTAGTCATGAACATGAGGCAAGTTATCGCTGAGATAAGAAACTTCAGCCTGTGACAAGGCTACCGAAGGTTGGCTGACGCATATGTGACTTTCCAATGACATGTAAAAAGCTTCCATTATTTCTCGTGTGCGCTGATCCCTGTGCCTGTGCAAAACTTCCGTCCTATCAAAACTGGGATTACAACCACTTTTTCGACAATGAAGAGGCAAATGAGAACCAGTGCCTTTTTTAACATTTTGTGCATGCTCTTGGATCCTAATGTTTATGCATCGACTAGTTTGCCCTATGTAAATCTTGCCGCAGGAACATGGAATTTTATATACAACGTTAGTTTGACAATCTACAATTTTTTTCCTATGTTTGACCGCGCACCTTAGCCGTTTGTCACTTTTTTCTCCATTTAACTTTCTGTGCACGGCTGGACATCCCTGTCGCAATTTGTGGCCAACACTGAAAACAACGTCAACATGGTACCGATTTGCCACATTTTTAATTCCATGTGATAACCTATGCACATAAGGAATCACTGCTAAATTCTTTCTTGTGGTATCGCGATTGCCATCAGCTGGTCTGTTCGGTCTAGCTTTTACTGTTTTCGCCACTTTTTCACAACCTCGTGATAACCCAAGTGGGGTATCCTGCTTCTTGTAGTCTGCACACCTGTCTTGCAAAACTTTGTTGCATCAAGTGGTGACATGATTTAAACAAAGACGACTGTATGCATGCAACGCTGATACCGCTTTTGACCACTTTCGAGTGTTCTGATGAAAACGCTAGTAAAGGCTTATCTGCCCTAGGGGAATACTCCCAACAAATGTGATCCCCCGTACAAAAAAATAACTTTAAATCTAGAAACTGCAACTGTTTTTCGACAGGCAATTCACACGTAAAAGACAGGCCCTTACCGCATTCTCTGAATACTTTTAAAACATCAATAATTCTTCTTTGTACATCACAACTTCTTACAATAACTAAAAAATCGTCTACCTAACGCACAACTTTTACAGCCAGGTCTCCGATGCTCTTTTCAATTTTTTTGTCCACATAAGCTAAAAAAATGTTACTAAGGACTGGCGCAACACTTGACCCAATGCATACTCCCGATTTTTGTAGAAAAAGCTTCCCGTCCCATGCAACAACCGTGGAATTCAAATAAAAAGACAAAATTTCCATGAAACTATCTACGGAAACTAGATGTGGCAAATCGGTACCATGTTGACGTTGTTTTCAGTGTTGGCCACAAATTGCGACAGGGATGTCCAGCCGTGCACAGAAAGTTAAATGGAGAAAAAAGTGACAAACGGCTAAGGTGCGCGGTCAAACATAGGAAAAAAAATTGTAGATTGTCAAACTAACTTTGTATATAAAATTCCATGTTCCTGCGGCAAGATTTACATAGGGCAAACTAGTCGATGCATAAACATTAGGATCCAAGAGCATGCACAAAATGTTAAAAACGGCACTGGTTCTCATTTGGCTCTTCATTGTCGAAAAAGTGGTTGTAATCCCAGTTTTGATAGGACGGAAGTTTTGCACAGGCACAGGGATCAGCGCACACGAGAAATAATGGAAGCTTTTTACATCTCATTGGAAAGTCACATATGCGTCAGCCAACCTTCGGTAGCCTTGTCACAGGCTGAAGTTTCTTATCTCAGCGATAACTTGCCTCATGTTCATGACTAATCACTCACGTACGTTGTTGTGTTATTTTTTTGTTGTTGTTGTTACTTTTGTTGCCTTATGCATACGTGATGGTCGTTTGATATCTTTTCCCAGATGCTATTTATTCTGTTCCTTGTGAAATAAAGTTTTAGTTGCGAGTCAGCGCTGTGGTCTGTTGTTTCTTCTGTTCGTCCTCGTTCTTTTGCGCGGTTTATTCATTCGAGATGGAATCACACCAACTTGCCCAGTTAAACGTTCTAATCACAATGTACCGCTTGCAGTGCGGCTTCAAAAATATCTTCAAGCTTGAATGGCATTTCCGAAAAGCGAACTTAATAAAAAGAGAAAGACTCGTCAATCACGTTAACGGTGAAGAGCAGACGATCGACGACAACGACGCCCGACGTCGCGATTACACCACGATGTAATCGCAAATTCGCGATTACAGCGTGTAGGGCGTATACCTCAAGGTAAGTCTCATACTATCATGTTAAAGATGAATAATGGTCCACATGCACTCCGAAATGAAGCCGTACACGCTATCGATGTTCTGCGGTTACGACTACGAATCATATGCTTCTTGTTTTGACATGACATGCTTACAGTAGCAGCCGCGAACTTTCGTGAACAAACGATTGCGGCGTGCGAAAATAAATTATACAGCCATGGCACTGTTTCCTGAGAAGGTTAGAGTCAAGTATTCCGTATTGCTGTAAAATCACCCGCCGATTAAGACGCGAGGCAGCTAGCGGAGCTTTAACCACTGTGAAGCAAGGTGAACTGCTCGGCTCGTCTTTTCGGCTCTCGCGTCATGCTTTCCGTCTCTTTTTTTTTGATATCGACTTGACAGGCGTATAAAACATAAAACCTGTTGCACAAACGCGGCTTGAAAATCGCACCAAAGTCTGAAGGTGGTTACTTCAAGGTTGCAATTGCAAAGCATGTATTAAGTGCCAGTTTATATTTAGCGGCTTAAATATATATCACCCTAATAAAGTGACAAAAACAAAGCAAACTGCAGAACGATGCCAAACTTGCTGAAAATGCACGGACTTCCGTTCCGGCGTGATAAAGGAGCCTTCCCGACGCGTGAATTGCAGGAGCCGAACTTCTGACAATGTGCCGAGTTCAGTTGAATTCAACCAGCCGCGCAACGCTAGCGGTATCACGCGAGTGTCAACGTTCAACAACGACGGGTAGGTATCACGAACGCGGGGAATCAAAACACAAAGTTGCTTCACCTCAGGGGCGTAGTCAGGGGGGGGGGTTGTTTTGCTGGCGTGTATATACACGCGCACATACAAACGCACGCACGAACATCCATAAAGTATGGTTGAACCCCCCCCCCCTCGAAAAAAATTTCTGGCTACGCCCCTGCTTCACCTACAACCGTAACTGGACTTTCACAATGCGAGAAGACAGCGAGTAATCATTACTGTAGTCGCTGCGTGCATGTGCCGCGTTACTTACCGATTCAGGTGGTCGAATCGAACGAAAGCGATGAACTCAGACAGCCAAAATAGAACGCAAGACAGCGCTGTCAGCTATCCATGTTTGCCGCCTTTGTTGCTCGCACGACCGGGCCCGGGAACCGATACAGTTTCACACTTGAATCGCGTGCCTTGGTGTTGTCTGCACTGTTGTGGCAGCCCACGACACAGCAATACTTCCGACCTCGCGTCCACTTCCGTGGGGCCGATTCTGCCATCGCGGAAATGCGTAGCTTCGCACAGCAAGCCTCTCGGTTCAACGTGCCGAGCTGCGGCCCCCCAGTTACCCGCAGCAGGACAGAAGACGCGTGCGCATGTGCGCTACCGCGACTGTGAAAGGGGCCGAGTCGGCCGCGCGTGCACCCGGTAGCTCCAGAGCTTTCCGACAGAGCCGCAGCGCAGCTTTGTCGGAAGGGTATAGTGAATTCATGGTGTGCTCCACTTGCAAGGACGCGTTAACATTGGGCAAGGTGTGCGTGATGAACGGAACTTTATGTCGACTCATGCGTTGGTTCGCATCCCCACATGGTTCCCTTTAGTGGCAGATGGTGTAACTTTTTTATCACGCAGTGATCCTACGTTTGATGATGATATGTGGGTTTTATGGCGCAAGGGCCATGCTTGGCCAGAGGAGCGCCATGAGAAATGTCAAAAGAATAACAATGCTCTGAAAGGGATTGAGCTATGATGTTTGTTACGCGGGCTGTATAGGGGCCTAAATTTCCACGCCCTAGGCGGGTAAACCTAAAGGTATTAAATTATGAGAGTGACGTGATGTATGAGTGAGAAGAAGACAAGGGGTCGTGATAAGGGACTCTACAGAAATGGCCAGAGCACGAATGCCTCGGCAACAGCCCTTGTGTCCAAGGTCCGCGAGGCAGTGCTGTTTTAATGTAGTCACCGCAGCATCAACCTCTTCTCGGAGGTCGTGCTACGGGTTGCCAGAGAAGATGACGTGAAAACTATTTCCCTTAAAACGCAAACAATGATTCGTATTTAAAAGCGGTTCCCTGCTACGAACATCGATGGATGCAATGGTATTTGATGTCGGTAGGGAAACGGAAAATGTTTTCTCTAATAGCATCTAATTCCTTGCATTGTATTAAAATGTGCAGTACGGTGAGTGGCTCACCGCATCTATCACACACAAGGTGGATCAAGAGGTATGCATTGTGCTTGGGTGTGTCCTATTGTAGCCTCGTAAGTGTACTTGTGTGTGCATGGCTTGGATACTGGTGGCCAAATTCTAAGATTTGGCTTATTACCATGTAGCTTGTTTTGAGTTTGGCTGTCCCACGAGCGCTGCCAATAAGCCCTGAGATTTTGCTTTAGGGAGGGTTTAAGGTCTAGTGCAGGGACAGCATTTGATGTATTGGTGGCAACGTTGTCGTGGGCAGAGGCAGCTAGTTGGTCCGCCAAAACATTTCCCCCGATCTTGCGGTGCCCTGGCACCCAGCACACTACAAAGTGTTGTTCGAGTGTGTGTAGCGTGCATAAAAGGGAGTAAAGCGACACAAGGACAGGGTTTTTAAGCTTTTCAAAGTTTTCAGTGCTTTTACGACGCTCAGAGAATCCGTGTATATGACTGCACGTATTAATTTAATTCCTTAATGTGTTTTAACGGCTACAGGTATCGCGCAAGCTTCTGCTGTGAAGATACTTATATGAAGATACGTATATGGCCAGCATGTCAAGATACGTATATGGCCACATGACGGCGATGGTCTTATTTAGACGCTCGGTGAGGCCATTGGTCTGTGGGTGGTAGGCGGTGGTGCGGCGGTGGCTCGTCTCCAGTGGCGTACCAACTCGATTGCGAGTGGGGGACCTCCCTCACCCCGTCCCCGCCATATATATATATATATAGATATATATATATATATATATAATATATATATATATATATATTATATATATATAGAGAGAGAGAGATAGAGAGAGAACTTCATTCGCACTAAATTTGATGTGATTCGTCATATATGAGATAGAATTTGGTCAGCAGTGTTCAATAACATTACAGAAAAAGTAGTCATATCCAGGTAATATATATATATATAATATAATATATATATATCTATATATATAATATATATATATATACATACATACATACACTGGGACAGCCATATACGTGCTATGCATGCAATATTATTGCAAGCAACACTTTTTATACATTATCCAAACAACGTTATGCTTGATAGAACTCAGCGCAAACCAGGATGGACCACAAAGATACATGAGAACAAGCACAGCGCCAGTGCTTGTCTGATCTATTCCTTGTAGTCCGTCCGAGTTTGCGCTTAGGCTTTCATCTTAAAAAAGCTATGTACCAACTATGCCCACAAAAACTTTATTGAACTTTATGCATAAATACAAATATGCCGACGAGTCCTCCCCTGTAGTAGAGATTTGTATCATCAATGCAATCTCGTTAACGCCCAGAAGCTGGCCACTAATAATTGCGTTTTAGTGTAGGCAACAGTGACTGAACCTTTTACACGATAGCGTTAGAGAGCTCGTTTCGCAGAAACGCCGCCGTCGGTGTCGGCGTCGCTACCTTGCCTTGTGAGCGAAAAATCGTCCGTGATCGAAAATCGAGAAAGATGCAAATAAAATATACAATAAATATCTTCAGTCCCATTGAGGATCGAACCCGGGCCGTTTGCGTGGCAAGCAGGTGTCCTACCACAAAGCAACGATGTTCCTTGCAACTGCTTCGGGAAAAAACAATACATAAATGCAACGTAGTGGAAGGAGTCGTCTCGACGCATTTTGTTCGACAGGTGTCACGAAGAAAATGAGCCCATTCAGTGATTTGTAGGCGCATTGGCGAGGCCATCAAACCAAGTTTTTTTCGTGACGCCATGCTTCAAAAAAAGCTGGGATAGTGCAGCCATCGCCGCTAAAAACACACACGAACTTTCAAACAGCTCCAAAAATGGACAACTACGTCCATCTAGCGGAAAACATATCAAGCCAACGTCTCCTTTCTAGAGGAGGCGTCGATCAAGTAAACAGCAAACATTAGATAATGTGCTGCATCTGTGAGGCATTGTGAGAAATATGTCACGACTCTAGCACAGGGAAGTGCTTTAAATCGAAAACCTGTACCATTACTATAGATACATAGCGCGCGCGCGTGTGTGTCTGTGCGTGTGTGTGTAACAACACACATTAGTAAGTATGCACTTAGTGGTTGAAGTGCGCACTAGGGTCCGTATTCGCTATCGCGTTCAACTCTTAAAGGCAAAGCTTCAGGGTCGCCAATTTTCTTCGTATTAGTGCTACACTTTCTTGCACATATTGAGGTTTGCATATCTTATATTTTGCCTTGTTTGCTCCTAGTCGAAATAGTGTTTCTGGCAGATGGTTATATTCTTACTATAATATATTATGTTACTATAAATGTTAACGTGTCAACCTCAACTTCTTTTTAAGTAAGAATTTGTGTTATTAGGGGCGTAGTACATCTTTATACTAACCGTATTTGTATTGCAACTTTGCTTGGAGAGTGCGAACTTCCTAGTAGAACACAGCGCCATAATAGAAAATAAAAAAAAATAGGCAGATCCGACGTACCGTGGAATCGACGTTATGCGAAGCATGCGCGTGATGGTGACTGGCGTAATTTTTCACATTGAGCGAAACGTTACGGAATGGATGGAACAAATGTGGAAGGTGTCCTAGCTCATATGTTGAAGAGTATATGTAGCTCATTAAATACCCGTTGTTCACTGTCGTGCAACGATGCCAACATGGGTGTTACCAACACCGGACGCGGTAGGCTGATATGTAGTGCTTATATTCTTCAATACTGGATAGCGCGAATCCGAACAGGACAAAGAAGGAACACAGATGCACAGGACAGCCGTTACTTGCAACTAAGCTTCATTCAGGAAAGTTCCCTGTACACACAGCCGAGTGGCACGCGCAGGCGCACTGCACGTACGTTACAGTCGCAGTTACAGTTGTTATGCTTATGCTTGTCTGTATGACGGAGAACGCACGCACGTTTCACCAACTCGTGTGTATGTGTAGAAGGAATTCTTGACAGTGCTTGAACATGGTCATCATCACCGTGATCAGTGAGCACCAGCGGCTGGACCGGACTTGTTAATCAGATCCGTTTGTGATCGCGGCTACGATGGTCGTCTAAGTGTAGTGAAGTGCGAGTATACCACCAGCTGGTGGAAATCCTGGGTGCATTTACGATGAATGATCTATGATGCCTCCTGTCCTGGACGTGGCAGC
Source organism: Rhipicephalus sanguineus (assembly GCF_013339695.2). Classification (NCBI taxonomy): domain Eukaryota; kingdom Metazoa; phylum Arthropoda; class Arachnida; order Ixodida; family Ixodidae; genus Rhipicephalus; species Rhipicephalus sanguineus. The sequence continues at coordinate 74,126,835 of NC_051182.1, read as the reverse complement.
GAGGTTTCTCGATAGCCTATCACGTTCAAGACGTCTTTCACGTAGTATAAGACCAGACGTTGTTGGGTCTTGATAAATCAATGTTGAAATCACTGATAATGTTAGAGGTGTGGTTCTCCCGGCAGGTTTATTGTAGGAAGCATTGACCCCGGTTTTAGGCGTAATCAACGTGGACCCGTTGCGGACCACGTGCACGAGTGCATGATAGTTGAGCGTCTTCCACGGGTGTTCTGTCTTCAGCTTCCTCACTTTGCTTGCGTTCCGCCGCGGTGGTTTAGCGGTACGTTGCTCGGCTGCTGACTCCGAAGGTCGTGGGTTGATCCCGGCCGCGGCGGTCGCATTTCGATGAAGGCAAATAGCTAGATGCCCGTGTACTCTGCGATTTCGATGCACGTTAAAGAATACCAGGTGGTCCAAATTTCGAAGCCCTTTGCTACGGCGTCTCTCATAATCATATCGTGGTTTTGGGACACAAAACCCCAACAATTATTAATATTATCACTTTCCTTGCGTATCAATGTGTGTGTTCGCGGTCACTGTGTTGGTTGAGACTTTGTATTATTTGTGGCGCAGACCCGCATAACATGAACTCTGGTATGCGGGTATGTGCCACGTGTGACTGAGAGAACGGGTTTCATGACGTGCGAGACAGATATTTTGCGTTATTCATATCATGACCAGTGAATGGTGTTCGCCATACACTGATCCCCTGCTTTGCCCATTTTGGTAGATTACAAGTTATGGAGACGACCAGGAGAGCACCCGGACGCAGGCGGCTAGATAGATAGATACGTAGATAGAAACGCCCAAAGTGCCTGAGGTTCGCTAAGAAAGGCTTCGCATTTAAAGAAACAAACAGGACCAGCGCCGAATAGCACTGGTCCTTTTTGGTCTTTGTCTTCCTTCTATTGCGCTGTTTTCTACTTTGCTTGGAAGGCAATACGGCCCCTCCAAGGTAAACGCGCTGTGTAAACGGTGTAAGCACAAATTTTCTTTAGAAAAAATATGCGTGGTTATGACTTAAAAATACCCCGCAATGTTTTCCTTCCGCATTGGTCGTTAGCTGTGTATGACTGGTCGAAGTTTTCTGGGTCATACACACCGCACCTGCGCGTAACGCGATGCAACAAATGACCACAAAATCGTCCTCTGCGTAATGACCACTGAAGCCCGACTACATAAAAATAAAGAGAGTACGCTATTTTCAGTACGGCATATTTTTGGTCATTGGTTTTTCGCCGTTCGTCAAAACTTTTCGGCGTGCCTTAAAATCACGTGCTTGTTACGCGACCTCACAACTCTGTGAAATCCCATGGTATTAAAATTACGTGCGCACATTAAACAGCGCAATTCTATGCTGAACAATACCTAAACATTTTTTGTAGTAGCCGGACAGTGTCTCATTCTGAGTAAACCAAGAAGACTGCCCGCCAATCACATTGGAAGCGGCTACTTATAGCAGTTGGCGAGATATATTCATATGAGCATAATAAATATTTTCTGTTGTAGTATAACGACGTTGAGCTGTTCGTGCAAGTGCAAAACTCTGTGAACTCATTCTTGCTGAGAGCGAGGAAGAGAAGGATAGAAATAAACAGCGCTGCGCGTGTGTGCTTCTTCGCTGTCCGAACTGTATTTTGCCTTGTACAAGTCAATTCGAGATAACTCAAGACCAACTAGCCCGGCTGTGACATCAGTCTCTTTAGTTCTGAAAACTTCGATCACGGGATCGAATGCCGGCTCCGGCGGCCGCACTTTCGATTAAAGCAAAAATGTTTGAGGCATGTCTGCTTAAATTTAGGCGCACGTTAAAGAACCAGAGGTGGTCTAAATTTCCGGAGCCCTACACTACGCGGTCTCTCATAATGATATCGTGACTTTGGGACGTTAATAAATCCCAACAACTTTTAGTCCTGAAAACCGTGGACCTTGAGCATTACCCTGGTTGGTTACACGGCTAGGCTGTATCGCGATACAAGAGTGTCGCGATAGTATTTCAGATACTTTTGAGCATCTGTATTTCTGTATCGAGATACATTTGAAAAATGTGTTTGTATCTCAGTAGTGAAATACTTTTACGAGGTATCACTTGTATCGCGATACAATGCAGGACACAGGTATCCCGTTACATTTTCTTTTTGTCGGAAATGAGTTGACTCGTGTTTCCAAGGGGGTATGACAGTCTTTTTTTTCATCTGTTTTTGTGCCAAGACATTTGTTTTTTTCTGCCGCCGGTCGCCGACAGAAATGGCGGCGATGGTTGCCCCTCTAGCACAGAATGGCCCATGTGGTAAAGCGCGCGACGCCACAGACAGCAGAATCGCGGAAGCAGTGTTGTCGGCTTCTGCCGACGAAAGTCGATGTCTCTAAAGGCGAGTGCAGCTCGGCTAATTTTTTTTCGGGCGGCAAACCATTACTTCGTGACTCCCCGCGCGGATACCGGCTTGGAACAGAGGCTTTGCAATGCTTCGCGAGCGTTCAGGTTCTCAAAGCGGCGGCACTTCTAAAAGCAGTTCCTATAGTCGCAGCGGAAGTGACTAGAAGACGGCTATCTTTGTCGCGCTTTCAGCCACCTCTCCAGCGTGTCAGGGTGCGTTGCTAATTGATCACAAGCGTGCAACGGTCTTTTGTGGTACCAGGCACCCCCACCGCCGGAGGCGACTTCGCCTGTTGCGGCTTGCTGAAATGGGTGCTGGTATAGCGTCGGTGGTGGTGACACCTTTACTGAAGAGTGACCCTTGCGGCCCAGGCGACGAGTGCTTGTTGTAGTTTCTGTTGCGGTGCTCTGAGTAGTTGTCCGTGTTTTTACGTCTGGTTTAGAGAGCTTGCAGGAGCGACTTGGGAGGGCGTACACCCTCTCACCCCCAAAGAACGTGAATTTAGGAAGCCAATTTTTGGATTGTGCAGTTTCGACATATTAGCTCTACTGCGCGTGTGTAATTATGACCCGGCCTATATGGGCAGCAGAATCTTCAGTCGTCTGACCCCCGCGCCGACCGGGCCAGACGGCTGAGGATTCCGAAGATGGGGATCGACTTCTGAGCAGTCAGAACAACCCACGTGAGGGAGGAAGTGTTTTCGGTATCTAGGGTAGCCCGAGAAGAGATGTCGCCGCGTTCCAGGGCTATCCGGCTATGAAGGCGGATTCACTATAACACGAATTTGTGCCCGACTGCAGCGCTTTATAGACTTTTTCTGTTTCGCGAGTCTTGTGCTGAGGCCGAATCGACGCTGTCTAGAAGACAGTCTGCTTCAGAAGCTCAACTTGCTTAAACTATGCTATTTCTAGCATAGCTCATTTAGTTGTCACCAAGCATGTCGATTTCGGTGCCCAATTCTTGTTACTGTTGCTGTGAAATAGTGTACTTTTTTATTGCGATAGATATGTGTAGTTATGTCATTATTACTAATTATGCACTTTTTAAGCCCCCCCTCCCCCTCTGTGATGTCTTAATGGCACTGAGGGTACTGTAATAAATAAATAAACTAAAAGTTTCAATGCACTGCAACTTTATTTACACCATTATGCTGCACTTATAAATATCTTTGCGGAGTATGAGCATCTTTGAAATAAAAAAGAAGTATTCTAGTATCTGTATTGCAGTATCTGTATTCCGGAATAATTTTTTCGTCATATTGCAAAAGTATCTCCGAAATATCCCGTTACACTAAAGGCAAATGTATCTAAGTATCTGTATTTTAGGCTTCCGGTCCATGTATCCCGTCCCTCTCTCTCTCATCTCCTACGCTGCCCCCCTCTCGCGCGCTTGTCGACCGCGTTGCCCGCTCGCCCTGTGAAATGACAAGACGCGCGTAGCGTTACTCTTCGCGTTCAAGGACGCGAGGTCGGTAGCATGCCCAGCGAACGCCAACGGAACGCGATCGCACAAGTGCGCCTGCTTCGCATCGCCTCATCATCTCCTTTAGCGGGAGATGGTGCAATATTTTTCGTTTTGATATGACCGTAAAACGAAGCAGAAATTAGTATTCTGTGAAGTAAGTACAATGCGCTATTTCTTAATGCGTAGGCATCTTCTGCAAGAAGTCTTGGTAGCCTTCAAGCGTTGCAGTTCATGTGTGGAACGGAGCGTAGGTGCTACACCGCCATAAAAGGGAAACGGCCATTACTAAGCCAGAATGCTGCCTCACTGCAAATCGCCGGGCTTGCTCTGCCTGTGGCGTTGTCGGGGACTCGGGCGCCATCTGATCAATCGCCGGCCGACGCTCGTATTCGAACGCTTGCTTGCCGAACAACCATGTGCACGCGCTCGAAGATGATATAATTCATGTTCAAGATTTCTGCCTAGCCTTATTTCTGGCAGCGCAAAATGAGCCCAATGATGCAGGTCTTGCATTACATTATAGAGACAGTTTAGGGTACTGGTATTTAGATAGCTGTATTACTATAGTGTTCGCGGTATGAATTTGACGATATTTTAAGAGTTACGACTTCATAACAATTTGCGGTGCTAAACGCACCCCACTGTTGTGAGCGGCATGCTACCCAACCATACCAGCACAGCCATCTGGAAGCGCATATGACAGCAAAGGACTGCCAATGGAGCCGAATGTGCGAGGGCACACCCAGTTTAAGTCATCCTGAAAAGCCACCACGCTCGATTTGCTTATACTGCAGAATTCTGGTGCCTTTCCAAATAAGTTTCCTCATAACCAATACAATAAAAAAGTACTGTTAAAAAGAACTATACATTTCCTTTTCATCATTTAAACAAACGACTACAAGACAACGAAACTCTCTGGAACATTGACGTTTAAACATTTGCTACCAATTCCTCGCCAAGCAAAGGACAGGTTCAGCCAAAAGAACCGCTTATAGGAATCATATAGCCAGAGTAAATGTTGTAGTGATACTTGAAGAAAAGCAAGAGGGCGCTAATTTCTGTCTGCCTATAGGCCACACGGCTAAGCGCCCTATAGGGTTAGGGAGATGTGAATAAAAAGAAAAGTAGAAAGAAAAAAAACGCCAGGCCTGCGCTGAAATCGCAGCACAGTCACAGCGAAAGCTGGAAGAGCGGCGTTTCTAGAGCCCGTTGTAAGCTTTCTTGGGGCTACAATACAAGTACACTAGAAAGGTAACCGTTAGACCATAAATCACAATTTTTGTGAAGTTGGGAAGCACCTACTAAGCCATTATTCGTCATTCTGCGGAGAAGTGAGGCACCAGCTACACGTCTGTAAGGCATTATGTGCACTTTGTTGACGCGACGACTGATGACGATGAAGAATTATGGCTCTGCCCTTGTAACAGCCTAGAAGCTTTCAACGGCTGACCAGTTATGTAATTTGCATTGGGTGACGCCCGGTCGCTATTTCCCTCTCCCGTCATGCTGTATAACATACGTAGACGTGGGAGAGAGACGGGGTGGGGGGCGAAGAACTTTACTGAGACCCCGAGGAAATGGATCATGCGCTTATGGGCTTCCTTGGCAACCAATAGAAGTGCACTTGCGAGGAACCCACTACGCTATAATCATTGTAATTTTTGAGAAGTAGGGCAGCAGGCACTGTGCCATTTTTCGCCCTTCTGCGGAGAGCCGTGGTACCGCCTAACCGCATGTAAGGCATTATGCGCACTTTGTTGATGGTGTGCCTGATGACGACGAAGAATTATGGCAGAGCCCTTTGTAATGGGTTGGAAGCATTCAACAACCTACTCGTTGCGCAATTCGTATTGTGTGACGCCTGGTTACTGAATTCGCGTTGTGCGACGCTTGGTGCTTAGTTTACCCTTCTACCACGCTATATTGCATATGCTAATGTGGTTCCTTCCCGACATGAAGCCTGTACAGGACCTTTTTGCAAAGCAGTTTCAAGCACCGGCATGGCTCAGAGGTTGAATACTGGGCTCCCACGCAGAGGGCCCAGGTTCAAACCTCGTTCCATCCTGGAATTTTTTTCTTATTTCGTTTCCTTTCTTATTTCGAGCGATACTGGTTACGGACACCGGCGGCGGCGGCGGCAGCGGCGGACAACTACGGTGCCAAGAACGGCCGGTGAAATGATCTCATAACAGCTTTCGCTGTAAAAAATCACAGCATATCCACGGAGTGAATGATGATGAGTGGGCGAAGCTGCGGAGGTTCATCGGTAAACCGTGAATCTTCCGTGAATTCTGCCCAGTACATCATCACCCACGTGAGATCGGGCGCGTTTATACTAAAGGTTCGATGAGTTATGACGACTTGCAGCTCACTTTAATTTTACATGTACGCTGTGAATTTTCATTGTTTAGAAAACCATTGCTTTAGAAAGCATCTGGCGTCTTTCGTTAAGCAGCTGGCGTCTTTTCGTTTTGCTTTAGAAACATCTGGCGTTCTTTCGTTTTGCTTTTAGAAAACATCTGGCGTCTTTCGTTGGTTTATTTCATCAATCACTGGCGTTTTGAACAAAATTTTTATTGTTTCATCACGCACAGGAGAAATCTCACCAGGCACTACCTTGGAGGTAAACAATGGCTGCTAATGGGAATGAGAGACAGAAGAAGTCGGCTTTTAGCTAACACTTACACTTCTACTTCTACTAACGTTTCCTACTGGACCATGCCAATGGCTACTAATGGGGAATGAGAGACAGAAGAATTCGGCTTTTAGTTAACGCGCACGATGCGAATTTTTTATTGTTCAAGAACGCACAGGAAAAATCTCCTACCGGCACCACCTTGGAGGTGAAGATCTGGTACTAGCGTTACGACTGGTTACGTACTACTACCAAGCCTGTGGCATGATGCGAGCTTCACGTCCGGGCCTTCAGGTGTCGCCCCCATCGAAACGATGACAGCGCACCGCCGGCAGCGGTAATCGAAACGCCATCTAAGGCTTTTTTTCGCCGATTTTATTTGTAAGACTTCAGGTAAATATGCACAAAAAACCGTTCCTCATTTAATTTTATGCTGTCAGAAGCGTGTATAGCGCGAAGGCTAATAAAATCGAAAGTGACGCACTTTTGTGGCAGCGGAAACCAGAAAACAGATGTCACGCCCACTGGTGGCCGTGTGTGATGAGTGGAGTGCGCGTTTGAATTGTGCGCCTTTGAAACATGCGCGTCATAAAAAGAAAAACGACAAGGAGTGCGCGCGCTGAGGTGAGAACAGTGCTGAATGGAAGACAACGACGACGAATACCTTCACGAGGGCGCGAGGCGCAAGGGTTCGACGGACAAGTGGCCCAATAAGGAAACAACACGGGTAATCTCAGGGGCCAATCACTTGCCAACACCGAGATCCAGTAGTCTCCAATGAGGAGTGGACAAGTGTACCCGAGGGCAGAAAAAGCCTGGCCTCAGAGGGTTCCGGGGGGAGTTCGAGGATACGTGGCGAGCAGAAGGTTGTCTCCGGACCGGGCGCTGAAGACGGGCAGTCGGGTTGCGGACCCGAGCCTCCAGGGCTTCAACCAGCCGGAGCATCCTGCCGCCTCGCTCCTGTGCGACGAGACCTTAACCATGGTACTCGAACGCTACCTCAAGGCCTGCGGAGTTGGGTTCCGACAGGCAAGCAGCAGCAGTTGGGCTACGGGCCCGAGCTGTGCACCCCAGTTCCTGGGCCTGCTCCTCCGGGCATCTCAAGGGGTCGCCCAGTAGCCACTTTTCCACGTCGCAGCAGCCAGACCCGTCAACTCCACCTGTCAAGTCTCCGCGATGTGGTGAGACCGAACACGTATTATTCCCCGCTTCGCCGCCCAGCTGCGTCCGAACCAGACTGTCTATTTTAGCTCTTTCAACTGAGTTTTGTTTGTTGTCAGGAATGTGCTACCGTGTGCAGTGAACCTTTTGTTCAGTGTTCAGTGTTATGTAGATTTTGTTTCGCTCTAATGGTTTATAAAAGTTTGTTTTGTGTGTTGTTCGATAAACCAACGGCTTTGTCCTCAATAAAGCTCTCCTAGGCTCGGTCTTAGAGAGCTGTCGTAAATAGAAAAAGAACCTGCATCACACCGTGAAAGGGACGCGGATATGTTCATATCAGTTACAGAGAGTTTGCTGAATACTGTGAACGAACTGGTGCGACATCTTGAGCAGCAGAAGTGCAGGAACTTTAGCGGTATACCTTTCTTATACCAACGAAGGCTTCGTGCAGTTGGATCTATTTATCATCCAACGCTGGACAGCTTCTGTGCTCCGGACATCTGTGGTGGGCTATGCGTAGTAGGTACCTTCTTTGCATATAAACGCTTATGCATGCATGTTATTCGCTGGTATACATGCTAAAACGCTACTTACGTGTCCTTCATTTTGTGTAACCATCGATGAAGTCGCAATAAAATAATTTATTGCAGCAGGTTTGTGTGATCAGCGTTGTCATTTCACTCGGCCTGTATGCGGCAGCACTGCCCTACTAAAGTAAGTATGCAAGATACTTGTGAGTACCTAATGACTAATTGACTACAGTGTACATTATGGAAACGAAAAAAAATAAGGTAGGCTGGAGAAGGGGCTGCCGGAGCGAGCGGGGGACAGCGGCGACGCAGAAGCAGACGACGACGGCATCGTCTGCTATGCGGAACGCCAGCCGCCATATCAAAGCGCCCTTGTGCGTTTCAAACATATTTCATTTTATACAGAGCTATAAAATCTACGAACAATATTCGTAGTTCTTAAAACTAAATTGCATGTGAAAAATGATAAAAACTTTTTTCTGTTCAGAGCAAGATAACATTTTTAATTGTTTTTGCAACTACCGTTAGAATCCAGACGGCGCTACCATCGGGTCCAAATTTTCGTCCCCATTGGCTCTATGGACATGTCACTGGATTGCTACTACTACTACGACTACGAAGGACGAACGGGTGCCGCCTTAAGGAGCTTCGCCCCTAAAAGGAAAGAAGTAGGGGCAGAGCGACGAAGAAAGAGATGGGGTGGGAGTCGGTAACAAAAGTTCAGGGACGGGGCAACGATCGGCTAGAGGCACGTGTACATCGGTGATGGAGCGGCGAAGCCCCGGTCGGTGAGAGGCGCACGGCATGGCGGACGAGGCAACAGTGACGGGGCGTCTACGGCGAGAGGCTCGAGTACGTCCTGAACGGGCGAACAGGGCATCGCGGGCGACGCGACCGCCTTGCGTGAAATCCTTCGAGCAACTCCGCCTAGTAAATAATGAATTACAATGGCTATTCGCCTTTTCGGTCGGTTTCAAGAATGCGATAGCAGCAGAGCGTGTTGTACCCCAAGGAACTACCGGTCACTTCAATTATCACTCTCTAACGCCGACTCAGAAAGCGTGTTTTTTAAGTTGTCCCAGAGTAAGGAAATTGTTTTTTTTTTTTCCGCTTCGAGGTGAAAGGAAGGCGCTTAAAGTTAAGGACTAACTCTTATAATGCTGTGTGTGCAGCTTAGAAGAATATTTATTTATTATCATAGAGTTTCATGCAATACCCTAGAGAGGAAACTGGCGCTGCGATCGTTCAACGACCATGGGATTGATGGGAAGTACAGGCTTCGGATTGGATAGCGTTAGCTAGCGAACTATCTACGGATCTTTTTTTACAGTTTCAGTTTCGTTCTTCGCGAGGCGTGGGTAGTGGGGTGCGTTTCAAAGCATTCAAGCAGCACCTTTGTTGTTCAAAGAGGCTGAAGACCGCTAGACCTCTTGGTTTGCTGCGACGCTGCAGCTTTACAGGTTGTATATGACAGTTTTAGCAAAGCGTCATGCACTCACCGCTGCGCACATACGTAGCGTCCCATGTCAGTGCAGCAAACTGCATCGAGTTCACGTTTGTTTGATAAGCGCGTCTTACCAAAACTCGTTCAAATCAGCTGCAAAACGACGGCGAAGCTAAGTAGACGCACCGTCGCGCTCCTCTGACTCGACTTCACAACAAAACGAAAGATGCGTTGGAGGCAGACCGCTTGAACAGACGCACCTGGCATCGCAGCAGACGATACGTTAAGTGTTTCTCACTCAATACAGTACTGTTATTTCCATAAACAGATAATGCGTACTTTCGAGGGAAAAACAAGCGTGTTTTTTTTCAAGTGTTGTACAAAAATAATTCATTATTTGGTGATGCCAAATCTGGAACACAGTTGCAGGGTAATGCATACCCTGGTGGTTGAATTTGTTCAGGTTTCAGTTCCATCTCACGGTGAAGCAAACTTTTTGCAATAAGTTTTACATACAAAAGGATTAAGCAAGTTTTAATTGGAATTAACTTCATATCACTTTGTTTTACACTCGGCAAACAAGCGTCTCGAATCTCAAGAACCTAATCCATCCGAAGCAAATCCGAAGCCTGTACTTCCCATCATTCCCATGGTGGTTGAAGCGCGTCTCAAGGAGCCCGCGTAGACACTAGCGCCAGATTCCCCTCTAGGTATTATTGTAAGAAACTCTATGATTTATTATATTTGGCCAGACACAGGAGAAAAGTGTTGAAGATGTGCAGGCTACTCGCTAAGGCTTTTGTTCCCCGCCAATGCTACTAGACTCCGCCGGCGCACAAAACCGGAAGCCGTCCAGTAAAGAGCGAAAGGGTCATTCATGAATGAATGAAATAATGAAAATCCGGCTGATCCCACGTGCCCTAGGAATCAATTTTATGCGAAGCAGTCAGGCATTAGCTACGTATGCCGGATTTTACAGCGAAAGCTGTTACGAAATCATTTCACCGGCCGTATTTGGCGCCGTAGTTGTCCGCCGCCGCCGCCGGTGTCCGTAACAACTATCGCTCGAAATAAGAAAAAAAACGAAACACGAAAAAAATTCCAGGATGAAACGAGGTTCGAACCTGGGCCCTCTGCGTGGGAGCCCAGTATTTAACCTCTGAGCCATGCCGGTGCTTGACACTGCTTTGCAAAAAGGTCCTACACAGGCTTCATATCGGGAAGTAACCACATTAGCATATGCATTATAGCGTGATAGAAGAGTAAAATAAGCACCAAGCGTCGCACAACGCGAATTCTGTAACCAGGCATCACACAATACGAATTGCGAAACGAGTAAGTTGTTGAATGCTTCCAACCCATTACAAAGGGCTCTGCCATAATTCTTCATCGTCATCAGGCGCATCATCAACAAAGTGCGCATAATGCCTTACATGCGGTTAGCAGGTACCATCGGCTCTCCGCAGAAGGGCGAAAAATGGCACAGTGCCTGCTGCCCTACTTCTCAAAAATTACAATGATTTATAGCGTAGTGGGTTCCTCGCAAGTGCACTTGTATTGGTTGCCAAGGAAGCCCATAAGCGCATGATCCATTTCCTCGGGGCCTCAGTAAAATTACAATGATTTAGAGCGTGGTGGGTCTCTCGCAAGTGCACTTGTATTGGTTGCCAAGGAAGCCCTTAAGCGCATGATCCATTTCCTCGGGGTCTCACTCAAGTTCTTCGCCCTCCCCGTCTCTCTCCCACATCAACGTATGTTATACAGCATGACGGGAGAGGGAAATAGCGACCGGGCGTCACCCAATGCAAATTGCATAACTGGTGGGCCGTATAAAGCTTCCAACCCATTAGAAAGGTTGAGCCATAATTCTTCATCGTCATGAGTCGTCGCGTCAACAAAGTGCACATAACGCCTTACAGACGTGTAGCTGGTGCCTCGCTTCCCCGCAGAATGACGAATAATGGCTTAGTAGGCGCTTCCCAACTTCACAAAAATTGTGATTTATGGTGTAGTGGGTACCTTTCTAGTGAACTTGTATTAGTAGCCCCAAGAGACCTTACAACGGGCTCTAGAAACGCCGCTCTTCCAGCTTTCGCTGTGACTGTGCTGCGGTTTCAGCGCAGGCCTCGCGTTTTTCACTTTGAGCCGAGCGTTACGGCGCAGAGCCATGTATAGCCTTCGGAAGTGTCTGGCGATTCTTTCATCTCGCCGCTCTCCGCGGCCCGCGCCTCCCGCCGCCAGGCAACGAGTCTGGCGGAGTCGCGAAGACGAGGCGCCGGCGCGCCACATTTACACGATTGCTGAGCAGTGCATGCAGGTTGTGTAGGTCTTGTGCGAAGCCGCATACGGTCTCGTGCGCGTATTCATGGCGACTGGTCCTCGCATTCGCGCGTGAATTTGTTGCTTGCGATGGGCTGTTGTTGCCAGGTTTGCTGCTCAAAGAGCTGCGCGAACGTTTTTCGCCTTTTTAAGCTTCCCACGGAGAAGAAGCGACGACACCTTTGGACTGAAACATGAGACGTAGCAAATGGGCCGGGACCGACCGCTCCAAGATATGCGAGGTACGTACTTGAGTATTTTGCTTGAATATTGCTGGTATTCTATAATAAAACCCCGTATCATTAACACAAGCTCAGCTCCGTCCTCGGAAAAGGTGACGTTGGACTCGATGGTGGACTCGTTGATAGCATCCGGCCGAAAGCAGCAATCAGAGCTGCACATCATTCCGGCCATGATTGTCGCTTGATTTCGTCATAGTTGTGCCATGCCTTGGCTGCATCTCGGAGATGGTATTAGCCCCGAGAACGAACACTGGCGGCGCGGCAGTCGCGACGATCTGACGTCACGGCAAGGACTCGCTTGCGCCGCGGCCGAAGATCGCCTTTTTCTGCGCCCGCCGCGTACCCGCTCTTTCGCGATACGGTGGTGATTACTGCTCATTCTTGTGATTCAAATCTCCCAATGGAGAAGGTAGCAGTTTACACTACTAGCGAAAGTTTAGTAAGCTGTGGAAAGTTTGGATAATATAGCTTATAATGGGCGAATTCCCGCCAAAACGGAAGCTTCACCGTGAAAATGGTGATGCACCAGAGCAAGACATTCGTTGTTTCACCGCGTGCTCCAAGACATCGGTGCTAAAAAAATTTACGCAGATGGTTCTAACTTAATTACAACTTGGCGTAGACTCCACGGTTACAACACGCGTCCCGAAGATTACAAATTAAATTAGGACGTTTTCAATTCACTAACTACATTGCGGCTTATCGTACAAGTTATGTATGCCTTTGCAGACTATCTAGATGATTTGACAGAATTGCTACAGAAGACTTTAGATGAATCGGTCTATCGTAAATAATCACTTAATACATCCGGGAAATTAAACAAAATAATACTGCCACGCACACAATGGTTTCAGAAATTCTGAGGTGTTAGTATACTTGGATTATGTAAACATTTCTCCTCAACACTCGTCTGGGATTATGTGGCCGTGTACCCTGATTTGCATGAACTGCTGGTCCGATCAACCACCGGGTCACGAGCGGTAATGTTAAATTCTCGTGGGATCACTGTTGATAACAATCGTCTGCAAAACAAACACCTGAAAGTCGAAATGAGCGTTTTGAACTGTTTCGATGGCACTCTCAGTAATGTGGCCCACGTATTAATTGAACGTCCTTCGCTTTAATGAGTCAATTAATGGTCTCTCACGTCATGTCCACATAAAGTTTCATGATGCTCAGGGGTATATCAAATGCAAAAAAAAATAATAATTCATGAGCTGGCTCTCTAAACTAGTACTTATACAAGTGTAACAGCGCCGTTGCTACGATGCTGCATGAAGACACAATCTGACAGCAATAAGGAGTTTCCGCAATTAACCTCAACTTTTTTATGTTGTGAAATGAAGCCCCGAAATTATTGCGAGAAAGACGTGAAACTAAACAACATGATGAGTGAGCGAGTACAGAAGAAAAACAAACACAACTGCGGCAGTATTCTCGGGCGAGCGCTTTCGAGATATTTTGCGAAGCTCAATACTGCATCCGCTTTCCTAATCGTGCGCGGGGCTTGGCACACCGGCAAGAACGCTGTCCGCCGATCGCGGATGCGTCCGATGCAAATAACACTTGTGGAGGCGAAGCCATCATATGTTTTAAAGGAATCGCCCGTGAACAACGCAACCTAATAATGTAAATAAGGTGTCTTGCGTGTCAAGACCACGATATGATTGTGAGACACGCTGCAGATTAATTTTGACCGTCTCAAATTCTTTAACGTGCTCCTGTATCTAAGCAGGGGAATGTTGCTTTTCACACCCGTCAGAATGCGGCTGCTGTGGTCGGGAATTGGACCCATCCCCGAAGTTAGCAGCGCGACACAACAACAAACCTGGTCACCGCTTTCAAAGTGTGCACGACGGCGCGCGGGCACCGTTGGGGACTGTCAAGAAAAAATGCATTTAACTTTTTGGTCGTTTTACTAGGAACATTATATCGATGCTGTTTTCGTCATTCGTCTGAAGCTTGAGACAGGCAAAAAGCGAACGTAAACAGCGGAACAGCGCACGAAGCAAGCACGTGATATCCCGGCGTGTCACGGCGGGCGTCGAAGAGTCCTTGCCGTGACGTCATCCACGCCTCCCGCCAGGCGGCGCCACTCCAACTTCTTGGGGCTAATATGGCAACGAGCCTTTTATTATCTGCAGGCCAGGCATGACGATAGCCGAGTGAATTGACGGTGTCTATTCAGGCGTCGGCATCCTCTTGGAATCCCCTGAACTCCGGTAGTTCCCAAACAGCCGGCGAGGGCAAGGCGGCAGGACGGAACCCAGAGCTCAACGATGCCAAGCAGTCAAGCTGGTGCGACAGTTGCGAGATGGCCCGCGTAAGCTCCTCGACGCTGTCGGGTGAGAAGGCCGAAGAGACACGGTTCACGTCGGAGGAGTATGTCGCAGTCGCCGCACGCATGGCGGCGATATCCACGAGCAAGGAAGCCTGGACGGCGTCCCTTGGCAGCTCGGATGTTGGCAGAATACTGGGAACGGGACGTAGGCCCTGAGAAGCGTGAACGGCATTCTCACTGGACAGGAGCAATTCTTATTAACAAAATTTACAATCCTTATTTACCAAAAGAAATTCGGCAGATCCCACGTACCGTGGGAGTCGATGTTATGCGAAGCATGCGACGGGAAGGTGACTACGGAGTAATTTTTTTTTACTGAGCGACACGTCAGAAAATGACGCTAAAGGTATGTGTAAATTTTATGCGCATACATATATGTTGAAGAGCCGCATATGTGCTATATAACAAGTTGTTTACGGTTGGGTAACGCTGCCGACGGCAACGTGGGTATTAGCAACACGAGACGCGGCAAGCTGATATGTAGTGCTTATACTTGTCCCTTATGATGGAGAACGCACGCACGTTTCACGAACTCGTGTGCATGTGTGGAAGAAGTTCTTGGCAGTTCTTGAACAAGGTCATTATCACCGTGATCAGTGAGCACCAGCAGCTGCTCATGACTTTTTATAGGGTCCGGTCGTGATCGAGGTGACGAGGTGCCCGTGTGTAGTGAAGTATGTGGTATAGTAGACCTGTTGGAATTCGCGGATGCCTCGGTCATTTCGTCGACAAATTGTGAGTAAATAGAGCCAGCGACATCTCGGAACCTGAAGCCACCCTTCGCGTTGATATGGTATAGGCCGTCGAGGCTGGTAGGCCTGGATAGTGCTATGTAAACCAACATGGCGCTTGTCATATTCTTAGACTACCTGGGCGTGTGGCCTACGTCTCCTAGTCTACAAAGCGGCTGTCAATCAATCTGGCATCATCCTCGGTCAGCATGAGGCCATCACCCAACCTCGTAAGAAATGAAGACGACACTGCGTCATTTTGGCGCACTAAGTGCATTTTACGGTGCGGTGATGTGGATAATATATGTTACTTGCGATAATATATTCCTCCGTGGTCGAGCCATGCTTCAATATAGTTTGCTCAATCATAGAAGTACAAATGTAATGTTTATTAGACTACTATAAAAGCGGAGCCAACACTGGAACCACACATAATAATCGGATGACGCCTGCATCGTAGGAGCACACATCGTAGGAGTATCATGTACTGCTCATTGCTTTCTTGTAAAATTAGATAGCTAGCACCCCAACCACAATTGACGTTGCACAGATATTACGCCTGCGTAGGCTGTTTTTCCAAACCGGTTTATAGACCTGGCGTGGCTGAGTGGTAGAATACCCGATTGCGACGCAGATTGCTTGGGTTCGATTCCTGCTGGGATCCTAATTTTCATTCATTCCATTCGTCAAGTCAACGCTGCCTATGTTAGTTTCTCTTAACACTCTTGCATTTAAGTTACGAATGTCTGTTCTCGCCGTTCCTGGGTAGATATAAACTGTCAATCACCTGTGGCGCATACCCGCACACCGCGGCCCGTGGCAAACCGGTATGTGCCACACGTGTCTAGTCGAAAGGGTTTGACGACGTACGCGACATGATTTTCACGTTATTCATGTCATGACCCAACAATCATATTCGTGAAATCCTCTTACCCTCCCATGTCAATTTCGGTCTACACTAGGTTAAGGAGGCGATCATGAGAGCACCCAGACGTAGGCGGCTAGATAGATAGATAGATATTTAGATAGATAGAAACGCTCAAAGTGCCAAAGGTTCGCTTAATCATCCTTCGCATTTAAAAGGATTAGAAAAGCAATCCTTATTTTCCGCCCTCACCCCATTCAATGCATGACCTTGCAGAGCTTGTCTCATCGCGACGTCGCACACAAGATAGGGAATATCGGTGCATTGGTGCCGCGTATCTGTGTGATTGCTTTGACAATAGGGTAACCAGCCACATCAGTAATAAAGATAGGTATTTGCTGCGACAGAGTTCGTTTATTATGCGTTGTCCATAAATATTTAGCTCGCACATCACAGCTGAGCTCGCACATTGGGAACCATTTCTTGCCGTGTTCTTATTTTGTGTTCAGCGTAAGTATGAGTATGTTACTCACGATAGCCTAGAATTATGAAGTCTACATTTTACGCCCAGAGGAATCAATGATGTGTGTGAACATGGAATGGTAGTAAAGAAAGCAATAATTTCTTAATTTCTACAATTGATTGTATGCTAATATCAAGTACATTGGTAATTGGTGTATAGAGAAGGTCCAGTACTTGCTTACTTTGTCATTTTAATACAGTGGATTTCTAAGGTGTTAAGGGACACTCAAAAGAAAACGACCTACCTCGCAAGAGTAAATTTACAGTAGATTACGCTATAGCAATACCAATATGGATCACTTCTACTTCGAGAAGACGCTCGCTGAGCGACAAATGCACACGGAGAAAATCACGTACCAACATCGCATTTTCGCTCCGATCACTGTGATGTTCTCAATTTTGAAAGCTGGGCTCACATATAGTTTGTCGGTATGCATGAAATACAGTATCCTCTAAAGTTGCCAGAGTCTCCACGCATCAAGTTTAAGAAAATAATGCTCAAGAAAATATAAAGCAAATACAAGAAAAAATACAGAAACCCGTAAAGTCAATACGGGTGGAGAGGTGGGCGAGTTGAAATTGATGCATATTGTAAAAAAAAGTCAGCGCAAACAAGACGGAACACAAGAAAGGAAGGGCACAGTACAAGCGCTGTCTAAGAACTGAAGTTTTATTGAAACAAAAAGAAAACATAATGATAATGTTTCTGATAAAGAACGCCTTAGCGAGCTCACGCGCCCTTTTGTCTTTATGTTTGAGCATAATAACAGTTTAACTAAAAAACGGTTTGCATCCACATGATCTGCAATGGACTGAACGCTGTGACGTCGGCTTTCCCATTAAAGTATTGTTGTGCTGGCGAAGTCTTTCGTTGATGCATTTGCCGGAATGGCCTATATGCGCCTTTCCACAGGAGAGGGAGTCCTGGAGGCCACACCTACTATGCAGGGAACGGCGGGATTGCGTTGTTTCACCATGCAACCTACATCCAGTGTTCTTCTATTCCTGTTTCCAATAGCAGTACAAGCTTTTCCAACTTTTCGGTTCGACAAAAAGAGAACGTTATGTCAAAACTTTTGGCTATCTTCTTATACCGATGTGACAGCCGGTGCACGTATGGCATGACAGCATATTTCCTGGACTTATCGCCTGGTTCAGCAGTTACAACCGGGCAGGATTTACACTTCTTGATTATTCTTTCAGACGCTGACACAAGCACATGCGCTGGAAACCCGGCGTTTTACAGCGAAAGCTGTTATGAGATCATTTCACCGGCCGTTTTTCGTGCCGTAGTTTTCCGCCGCCGCCGCCGCTGCCGCCGGTGTCCGTAACCAGTATCGCTCGAAATAAGAAAAAAAAAACGAAATAAGAAAAAAATTCCAGGATGGAACGAGGTTCGAACCTGGGCCCTCTGCGTGGGAGCCCAGTACTCAACCTCTGAGCCATGCCGGTGCTTGAAACTGCCTTGCAAAAAGACCCTATACAGTCTTCATGTCGGGAAGGAACCACATTAACATATGTAATGTAGCGTGGTAGAAGAGTAAAATAACAACCAAGTGTCACAGAATGCGAATTCTCTAACCAGGCGTCACACAATGCGAATTGTGCAACGAGTGAGTTGTTGAATGCTCCCAACCCATTACAAAGGGGTCTGCCATAATTCTTCATCGTTATTAGCCACAGCATGAACAAAGTGCACATAATGCTTTACATGTGTTTAGCAGGTACCACGGTTCTGCGCAGAATGACCAAAAATTGCTTAGTGGCTGCTTCCTTCGTTCACAAAAATTATGATTTATAGCGTAGTGGGTTCCGCGCAAGTGCACTTTTATTGGTTGCCAAGGAAGCCCATAATGCTCCCATGATCCATTTCCTCGGGGTCTCCATAAGGTTAATTCCCTTTCTTTATCTCTTTCTCACGTTAGCGTATGTTATAAAGTGGGGTGGGAGAATGAAATAACGGCCTGGCGTCACACAATGCGAAGTACGTAACTAGTGGGTCATTTAAAGCTTCCAACAGATTACAAAAGGCTCAGTCATAATTCGTCATCGTCATCAGACGTCGCATCAAGAAACTGCACCTAATGCCTTAAAGATGGCACCTCGCTTCTCCGCCGAATGACGAGTAATGTCGTGGTGGGTGTTTCCCAACTACACAAAAATTATGATTTGTGGCGTAGTGGGTACGTTGCTAGTGTAGTTGTATTAGTAGCCACAAGAGAGTTTATAACGGGCTCTAGAAATGCCGCTCTTCGAGCTTTCGCTGTGACTGTGCTGCGCTTTCCGCGCAGGCCTTTTTTCCTTCTGTCAATGTGTGGAACACGCGACTCACAACATATATTTTTATCAAGAACTTCCCTTCAGAGATGCGGGGAGAGGTAACGGCAACCTCCCTCCCTTGTAACTCACGCCTCTGATTATAAATACTGAGGTGGCGCATCGTGCATTGAGATTTGTGTGAAGTGATTTCGGTATAACCGTAAGCGGATATAAGGCTGATAGTAATGCTGAAGATGAGTGGATAGGACGATACGTCGGCAATAGAAATGTGGGGCTGACTGAGACTCAGCGAAGAAATTTAGGGCTCACTTAGACTCAGACTCGCGAATATTTTGCTCAACCGGACACACTCAGACTCACTAAAATTTTCCTCAGTCGCACTCACCCGGACTGATTTTCACCAAAATATTACCCACCCGGGCTCACTCAGACTCCCAGCCCGATCCGAGTCTGAGTGAATCTGTGTGAGTCGACTCATTCATGAGTGAGCTTGCCGACCTATGATTCACTGTCACATAAATTATTGCCTTCAGTGTCCCTTTAACAAGGCTGAAGCTGTAGTAGTCTCACCAATGTCGTCCTCCCTGTGAACGCCTGGGCTTTAAACGTACCATAAACAATGAGACACGGATGATGAAGACATCGCAAAAAGTGTCCATCGGGGGCTTCGGCAGACGCTAAGCGAGCGAGGTGGCCGTGAAAACGATTTCACAGACTACAACATTTATTGCACCGTTATCTATGCCCTCTAATCGATAATTGAAAAAGAAAGGTTAGCAGTGACGCCACTGCTTATCTGGATGTCGTGCACTGCCCTTTGTCAGCCCCGACTAAGGACAGGAAAACTTGCTCCAACATGGTCTCGCCCATAATGGCGTACTCGAGCGGAAAATCCTTCTCGAGCAGCGCCACCATGCGGAACAGCTCACTCGGATGTAGGCGCTCCGGCAACCTAGGTGAGCGCGTTCTGCGGTAGAGGAAAAAAAATGGAATCTTGTGGATGACTCTAGGTAATATAGTAGACTTATTCAACGAGGAAAGCGTACACAGTTCGAATTCCTAATTTTTAAGCATCAAATGCTTTCAGCTTTCATTGCCAGCGACCTTCAAGTGAGCCTGAGCCAAAAGCGAGCACGGTTATCAGGGCACTCAAACGAGGACATCAGGGCACTCAAACGAGGTCATCCGAGCATCGTTGCCAGAACAAAACGAGACATCCAGGCAACCTGCCAAAAGCTTTGTTGAAATGCACCCTGAAACAGTTTTTGTTTTACATTTTGTGAGCGTTTAGACTACAGCATCGTACAATATATGCACCATAAATTAAGCGATGCACCTTGTATCATGGCAGCTACAGGCAATTATGCTATACTCCTACTCAGCACTGTCTTTCCTCGTCAATTCTGCGAACGCGCGGCCGTCAATGGCAGCAGCAGCGCACTCGTTGGGTTAAGACGCACAGTCCAGTCCAGGGGCGTAGCCAAGGGGGGGGTTGGGTGGGTTCACCCCCCCCCCCGAAATTTTTCAGTTTTGCTTGCGTATATAGGCACGCACGCACGAACATACATAAAGTATGGTTGAACCCCCCCACCGCCGCCCCCCCCGAAAAAAATTTTTGGCTACGCCCCTGGTCCTGTCCGAGAACTCCAGCAGCACGCCCTCGCGCAGCGGAGTCGAACCGGATTGTGGAATGATTGAGATCCGCTTCGGCAGGTGCCGCAACATTACCAGCCGTCCTTATTTTATTCTCCTGCACGCAGATAATCACCAAATGCCAACAAGTATTGCACGAACAAAGAGTATTTGAGAACGATTACCGACAAGCATAAACTCGGGCAATGTGATTGTGTCTTCAGGGTTGATGTTACACCCGCAGATGCTTGTGTCCTGGCGTTGACCGGATAGCGAGAGCCCGACGCTCACTGCACCGACGAGCTAAAGCGACTCCCCTCACCAGTTACTTTAAATGCCTTACATGATGTCACCACTTTACAAGTCGGCAATCGCTAGATTTCGGGCACAGAACGCAGCTATTGCAATTCACGGTGTCCTAGTAAAGAAACCACGAGATTAGCACGGTCGAACAGCTCACGAGAACACGAAGCCCGTTGTAGCACGTGCAAACGACGCTCACTGTCCGTCAGAGGTTCAGTGTTGTCGGCTAACATATCCAGTCAGATAGGTCGTCGGTGCTACGTATACTGGAACAACGCTGCGAAGTATGGAATCGTGAAGTTGGAAACTTGTTCAGCTGTGCCGCTGCGATTTGTAGCAATTCGCAAGTTTAATTGTAACAAATGACACACTTGATGCAGAGAGCTCAAATTAGTCTGCAAATAATCTTTCGGAGCACAGTGAACTGGGTAGTTGGTACTTGTTCATTATATTACCTGCTTAACTGCTTGTGTGTGCCTTAGCTTTTTCGTCGTGCTTGTCGCGCTGCAACATAATGAATCCTTAGCACTTGCATTGACAGACCAATACGTTTGCACCGTTTCAGGGTCCCCTTCATACGCAGATAGCAAGAAAGTAGGTGTTGTTTACCTGGAGTAATTCGACGAGCTCGATTCCGACAAAGTGTTGTTGGACGGCCTCCTTCAGTTGTTTCGTAGCGCTGGATCACGAATTCGAGCCGGTAGTTCCGGGCATACCTGTCCCGCAGCTGCTGCAGCGTACCCAGACACGTCAGCCGGCCGTCAGCCATGAGTGCGATTCCGTCGCACTCGCACTCTTCGATGCTGCAGCAATGGAGCAAGGCGACAAGGGGACCTTTTAGGTGCGTAACACTTTAGGGGCCCGGATTGTTCATCGGCTGTGTCATGTCGCATGGTCATGCAGTGGTCAATATAGGCCTAAAACAAAGCTAACAGCTCAAAACCAGTGCAATATAAGCTAGCAAGCTCTATAGCAATATAAACTACAGAAATATTCAATAATTTGTCGCAGCAATTTACTTAACATTGCTAAACGCTTCTGAAAAAGGCGGCTGATACACACGCCACGCAAGAGAGGGCGCCACCGCCTCGGCAAGCGCGCAATTGCCAAGGCGCAATTGGCAATTGCTGTGTTGCTCGTGCTACGCACTTCCTCAGGTTTCACAGTAGTCGAGCTGCGTTAGGCGCCCGATTTCGAACTACACCAAGACCTACACAAGAACGTCTTTAGCGTAGGAATTTTCCAGTCCATAGCACTTAGTGGCGAATGTGCGCAGCCTTTTAAGCGAAGCTTCTCTGAGTAACAGGTTTCGGTGGCCAGGTGACGGTGGCGACATAGTTCGCGAAAAATCCGGCATTGCCGAGTGTACAGAAATGCGGATGTATGCAAATAGGGCCTCGAAGGTGCGCCTGTCACACGCGTATTTGTATACGCCGTTTTGCAATAACTAATCCTCTCTCGATCGTGGTCTTGTCTGCGATCAGCAGTTTCTGATATGGAAATCTCATTTGTTATCGGGGTCACTTATCACTGCGTGTTGCCACATTTCACTGTTGCCTTCAATTTCTGCAGTTCAATGTTTCACGCATGACCGTCGTTGTTGCTTGTAGCAACAGAAGTGCTGCGCTGCTAAGAGCGTGGGCGAAGGTTCGATTCCCGGCATAAAGTAAGGAAGGAGAAAACTTAGGAGGGAGTACTCCTCAATTCGATAGAAAGAAAAACAGTAAGTCAGGCACGCACACGCCAGGCTTCTCTGCCCCCCATTTTGCCAACTGGGAAAGGGCAACTCATTTTTCGGTACAACAGTTATTTAGCTCATTATTAGCCGAGTCAGGTGGATGAGTTCTTTGTTTGAAAGCGCACGCCCTAAGCATTCTCATCAATTTATTCGAGCAATAATAAACGTTGATAAGCAAGACCCTGATGAAATACACAGCAGAATATGCCAAACAAGAAATTCTGACGTCTTGCCGTACTTTGGGGCACGACGCACTGTTATATTTTCGTACGTCGCGAAGCTGTGCAGGGGGTCTATAGTGCCAACAGGTTTTTGTAGATATACATCAAATTTGTCACGTTAGTTCAGGGACATATCTGTCGTGACAATTCGGTGCCTGCTGAGCCAAAGCATCATTTTTTCTGCGGTACTGCAAACTTTTCTTGCCCCTATCGCAACAACGTGCTCGTGACCGAATTCACTCCTGAATTCACGACAGCGAACATTTGCTTACAACAGGCTGTTGTAGTAACTACAGAGAAATGTTGCTGCAACAAAAGCATTTTTTTTGTCCCCATGGGAACTTCTCGGTTGTCATTCCATCTGGGAATGAGAGGTTCTATTACCAGCGTATAAGCGACGGAATTTACTTCTGATACCTTGACAGCGAATGTTTAGTCTACATCAGGATGTTGTAGTGACAACAGAGAAATCTTGTTGTAACAAAAGCAATTTCCCTTGTTTATATTGAAAAGTTCTGCTGTCATTTCAACTGGAAACGAGAAGTCCTATTACCCAAGTATTTGCCGAGTTTAATCAACAGACTAATTGTCTAGAAGTGTAAATATATTGGTCTACTACATTGTAACGTCGTTGAGATGATCTATCCTAAGTATATTATCATTGTATTAGCCCTAACTCATATCACTGCTTACCAATGGAACATACAACGAATGTCCCATCAGTATTTAGCAAACGATCATGTTCTAGTTATTTGCCACACTACGACCATACATCTTTCCAACGGGTCCTTCAAGATTGGATCACTTTGACGCACGTTGTGTGCCGACGGCCTTTGTTAGGACTTCTAGAAACCAGTAGGTAACTTGGCATGTTCAGTCTGTTGGAAAATGAGCTCGAACCTCTTGGACGTTCGTGAGGTGCATTGCCTGAACTTGCTAGCTGTACGCATTTCCGCTGTATGGAAATTCATTGCTAGCTGTACGCATTTTTGAGGCGATTGGCTCGATGTATTGGGCAACGTGCTGGCCACTTTCGCCAGTATAGAAGTGTTGCGTTTAGAGTATCGCGCGACCTTAAATGGGACACATACAGGGGAAATGGCAAGAAACGCGAACCGGGCGCCGCGCTGTTTTCATCACGCTCTGACCTTGGTGGCAACAAAAAGATGCTCGGTGGTTCTTTATAGTATCATGGATGACTAGTGGCGTATTATCACCGTTCAGGCTACAACCGCTTCAAAATAAATGCGTAACAGAGAATGGAGATGACACATGTTCGCGATTTTTTCCATACCCATTGTACGTTCACCCAGTAAGCGGGGCACATGTGATAAAAGATGGCCCGTGAACAATACTGAGGTCAAAATGTAGTTGCAGTGTTGCAGTTGCACGTGAGTCGACAAGTAACACGTAGCCGGGAGATTTTTCTAAACGCTGCCGTAACATCGGAGTTACACGCGTTGGATGATCGAAGTGCGGCTCCGGCTCGTTTCGCTCTTCGCTACGCTTCGTTCATTGGCTTGTCTTTGCTCTTGGCCTAGTGTTCATCCTCGCCGCGAGTAGGAAAAGCGAGAAGCGCGCGTACTTGAAGGCAGACAAGCAGGTTCTTGCTGCTACTGACGCGACCATATTCCCTTGGTAACGTCGCATTCAACGCTCGGGATAGCGAAAGGCCCGAAAGGGAGCACGGGGTTGTTTTCTTTCGAGTGTGGCGCACCCGCGGAGGGTCGCGCTGCCGCTTCTGGCACTGTTGATTGTGACGGCATTCTGAAGTCGATGCGCGTGTTTACTTCTAATATTTATAAAAAAGATGACTGATCCATCCGTCATAGAAATCGGTACAACACGAAAGTGAAACGTGTCGTCACAGAAGTAGTTGATTGTTTATAGTTCATTGGCATATGAGAGCTTGTACAATGTCTACTGTTGTTCGGCAGATATAGCACCGTTTAATGTGGACGCATCACGTTGACGCCTAGTGGCACATCTCCGTACCGGCGACTAACGCCCATGATCATTATTTAACCCCTGCGGTAGCTGAAGTTCCTGACACACAAAAAGACGCACTCAAGAGGACTCGAGAGAGACTCGACTAGACAACCAGCGTAAACCTAGTGATAAACTTGTGAATAAGGTACCGCACTTTTTGAGGGTGCTTATCTCGATCGTTTTAAATGACCGCACGTAGACAAGTAAAATAAAGATAGATAAAGCTTCTAGGGTAGAGTGTTTCAGCTCCTCTAACGTGAAACCTGTGGAAGGTCGAAGCATGTAGTGTGCGCCGGTGTTTCCCACAGCAAGGTCACTGCTAAGGAACAATAAGAGACAGAGTAAAAATTAGACACAGATACCGACAGTGCGCTTTTAGTTAACGTGCACGCTGCAAATTTATATTGTTCAACTACGCAAAAGAGAAATCTCCGACCGGTACTACATTGCAGGTCATGATCCAGTGCCTATATATAGGGGATGACCGGTGAACGGTTGTGCAACGCGAGCAGTCTGTTGTTTCAATAAAGAAACTCGCTAGCAGGCGTTTCGTGCGTCGGCGTTGTCTATCGCGGGTGAGGGCGCGTTCTCGTTCCTTCCGAGCTAGTATTTCAGCGTTTAACCTGAGTGAGTGAATAAACTTTATTAAAAGTCCGGACGAGGCGGGGGGAAGAGGGGATTAACCCCTGTCCCGTCCCACTCTCCGTCGATGATGGCGTCAGGTGACGGCTTGAAGCCCTTGCACCCGGGCGGCATCCTCGGCTTGCCGGACGGCCCAAAGTTGGTCGGTCAGCTTGTCGCTGGTGAGTGCCGCCTCCCAGCGGCAGCGACGCCGACGCAGCCGATCCTCAGCAGTGACCACAGCCGCGGCGGCGGTCGGCCCCTGCCCTCGCGCGGTGGTAGCAATTCGCCCCTGTCTAACATGCGTCGCGAAGTGAGCGGCGGCAGCGACATTAACTCTCCCGGCACATTCCCAAAGCATGTGCCGCAGTGTGGCTCTTTCCCCGCACTCTTTACACGCGTCCGTCGGGTACAAGCTCGGATAACAGATGCATGGATCGCCGGGCTGGGGTAAGTGTCTGTTTGTAGTAATCTCCAAGTTACGGCCTGTCTTTTGTTTAATTTGTCGTGTGGTGGAGGGTATTTGCGTCTGTTTAGTCTGTAATGTTGTGTGATGTCGCTGAATGTGGTCAGGCGATCGCCCCACGACCATTCCGGTTGCTGTTGTGTTCTTACTCTCTCTGGGGTGGAGTCGGCCGCGGCTCGGTGAGTGAGACCTCGAGCCGCGGTATGGGCCGCCTGGTTGCCTGCAAGCGGGACGCTGGTGTGAGCCGGGGTCCACAGGAGAAAGACCGTCGCATTTTCGGTTTTTGAATGCGAGGACGGTGACGTCGGGGCCATCGTTCCTCGAAAGTCGCCGCCGTCCCTGCTTCCATAGCGAGTCTGAAGTATGCGGGCCGCCTGCCACGAGATGCGGCCGTGCGCGAAGCCACGGACGGCAGCCTGCGAGTCGCTGATCACGAACGCAGCTTCCGGTGCCGCGGCCAGTGCTAGAGCGATCACCGCCTCTTCGGCCGCCTCTATGTGTTTCGTGCGCACCGTGGCGCTCGCGATGCATTTGCCCGTGTGATTCACAACTGCGATCGCGTGAGCACACCTTCCCTCTGGGTATCGCGCGGCGTCCACGTACACCGCCTCCTCGCTGTTGCCATACATTCTTTGCAGGTCGCTCGCTCTTTTGTTGCGGCGCCCGACGTGGTGCGTCGGGTGCATGTTCTTGGGGAGCGGCGGGACGGTGAGACGGTCGCGGACTGTGATCGGAACCATCGTCTTCTCCCCGCACTGTGCGTGGTATGTTATGCCGAGTGACTCGAGGATGCGCCTGCCCGTCTTGGACTTGGACAGTCGCTCGTATTGTGCGATGTTGTGCGCCTCGATCAGTTCGCCCAGGGTGTTGTGCAGGCCCAGCTCGAAGAACTTGTCCGTGCTCGCATTGACAGGGATGCCGACCGCCCTCTTGAACGCTTTGCGTATCATGCAGTCGATCTTGTTTCGTTCAGACGCCAGCCACTTTAGATAAGGGGCTACGAACGTTATGCGACTGATCGCGTACGCCTGTACGAGGCGGATCGCGCAACTTTCCCGCATACCGCTGCGTCTGTTCATTATGCGGCGGAGTAGTCGAATCGTGTCGTCTACTGAGCTTCGAAGTCTTCGTACCATCTCACCGTTGTGACCGTTGGCCTGCAGGTGTAGTCCCAATATCCTTATACGCTCTACGCTCGGTATGGGAACGCCGTCCGCCGTTACTACTCTAATGTCTGATCTCCCTCCGCCGGGAAGCACGGTTTTGCGGCCCCTGCTCGTGGGTCTGTAGAGCAATAGCTCGGACTTGGCCGCCGAACATTCGAGGCCCGTGCCTCGCAAGAACTCCTGGACCGCGTCCACGCCCATCTGAAGCGTTCGTTCTACGTTGCCGTCACATCCTCCTCGGGGGACCCAGAGGGTGATGTCGTCCGCATAGAGGCTGTGATGCAGTCCCTCTATTGTAGCTAGTTTTTCCGGAAGCCCAAGAAGGACGAGATTAAATAACATGGGCGACACGACAGAGCCCTGCGGCGTACCCATCGGGCCCGTCTCGAATTCCTCTGATTCCGCGTTGCCGACGACGACGCTCGCACGCCTGCCCGTGAGGAAATCGCGTATATAGTTATACATTCTTTGGCCTAATCCCAGCGATCGGACACGGTCGAGAATCGCCGCGTGTTTGACACTGTCAAAAGCCTTTTTCAGATCGAGGCCGAGAATCGCCTTGGTGGAACGAGAAGTGTCGTCTATGATCTGGTGTTTGAGCTGCAGCATCACGTCCTGCGCGGAAAGGTTACGAAGAAATCCCAACATCGTGGGGGGGAAGACGTCGGCGTCTTCGAGGTAATCAGTCACGCGAGTCAGGACAGCGTGTTCCATGATTTTGCCCACGCAGGACGTGAGCGAGATTGGTCTTAGGTTATCGATCGTCACCTGCTTACCCGGTTTGGGAATCATGACCACGCGGGCCCTTTTCCACGCATTGGGGAGGGAGCCCTCTCGCCAGCACTCGTTAACGTAGGCCGTAAGTCGCGTAATTGACTCGTCGTCCAGGTTGCGTAGGGTCTTGTTGGTCACCCGATCCGGGCCAGGGGCCGACCTGGTGTTGAGACTGCTTAGGACCGCCCTGATTTCTGCTTCACTAAACTCCGCGTCTAGCTTTTCGTTGTCGTCTCCGTCGTACATTGCGTGCTGTAGTCTTTCTCCCGTTCTAAAGTAACGCTCGCGAACGGCCTCAAGAAATTCATCTGGCGTGCCCCCAAAGTCGCGTACGAGTCTGCGAATCTTGTGCCCGTGAGCGGTCTTGGTTTCCTCCGGATCCAGAAGGTGCCGGAAGAGGCGCCAAGCGCTCGCACCGCGCATCTGAGTCTCAAGGCCATTGCACGTCTCCTCCCATTGCGCGCGGCACACCTGGAAGGCGTGTTCTTCTGTGTCCCTGTCCAGTTTGGCTATGCGCCTGCGCAGCGTCCTATTGTGCCTTTGACGCTTCCATCTCTTCAGCAAAGCCTGCTTGGCCTCCCACATGTGCAGGAGCCTGCTATCGATCACTTGAAGGTTTGCCTCAGGAGGGACCTCGTGCGTTGCCGCGTCCACGTCTGCCCTGAGCGTTTCGGTCCATTCGTCAATGTTTGTTATCGGCCGGTCGCCTCGCTCGCGTTCTTTGCGTGTCTTGCGGAATGCGTCCCATTCCACGAGACGGAGCCTACGTCCCCTGGCTTTCCCTGCGCTCTCGAAGTGGCACACCCTAGTATGCTGCCCTGTATCTATTTGAATCTCTATTATGGAATGATCACTTCCGAGATCCTCCTGCATGTTGTGCCACTGCGCGTTGGCTATGTTCGCCACGAACGCAAGGTCCGGTAGCGTGTCAACGCATGCGCTGTTGCCCCTGCGCGTGGGATCGGCAGGGTTCGCGATGAGTTCCAGTCGCTGGTCTGCAGAGTCCTCCCACAGGCGCCTGCCCTTAGGTGTTTCTCGTGCGTATCCCCAGGCCGCGTGAGGCGCGTTGAAGTCTCCCGCGACGAGCAGTGGTCCATCGCCGGCGACTGCGCGTGCCTTGCGGAACAGCTCCCGGAATCTGTGCTGCAGCGAGGGCTTGCTGTATACGTTCAATACGAATAGCCCTTGACCCCTCCTCGGAATTAGCTCTACAAAGACGTGCGGTATCTTCACCCCTTGAAGCTCACGCTGCGCCACTGTTAGGTTGCGACGAACGAGCACCGCGGCGGCCGGCAACGTCGCCATAACGCCGGTCGACGCAACTCGCCGTCGTCTCTGCCTCTGCCCCTCGCTAGACGCGGCCGCATCTATGGCTTTGTAGCCCGCCAGTTTGACCGGATCATTTGTCTCCTGTAACAGGATCACGTCCGGCTTTCTCTCGCAGTTGCATACAAATTGCTGGAGATTGCCCCGCTTCCTTCTGTAACCCCGGCAGTTCCACTGCCAGATCGTGTACTGTTGTGGATATTGTCTAGTGCGTGTGTGTTTTTTGTCGCGTATAGCCATCGTGAAGCGTGTGTGTTAATGTAGCCCGTCGCCCGATAGACTCGGCTGTTGGTGCTGCGTTTCTGCGTCTGTTATCGGAGTTTGCTGCTGCTGCGGTCTCGCGTATGGTTTCCCGGTCGCTCGCAACGACCTGCCCGCAAGGGGCGGGGGCCTCGCTTCGAAGTCGTCCATTCGCGCCGTGAGCGCCGCAATCGCCTGAGTCATTTGCTCCGCGAGCTTGGCCACCGAGTTGTTGACCACGGTAAACATTTTGTTAATTTGTTCCGTCTGGCTCGCGAAACGCTCGTCTAGGCTTGTCTCAATATTCTCTATGCGCTTTTTTAGCCTTTCGTAGGAAGTGCTACGCGGTTCGGTTGTCGGTCTTTCGGGGTCTAACGCGGCCCTCTTGGAAGATACCGGGCGGTCTTCGCGTTCGTCCGCTGTCTCCACCGAGCTGTCGTCCACCGTATTCACCTCGACCGGCACGGGCTGTGGCGGAAGAGGTTGTGGCTCTAAGAACATCTCCTGTCGTTTCTGCTGTTTATGTTGCTGCCGTTGTGCAGCCCCGCCTTTCAATTTGGATATTTCGTCTCTAAGAAGCGCGTTTTCTCGTCTTAACTCATTAATGGTATGTTCTAAAGGCCCTAAGCGCTGCTGTATGGCTCGTTCGAGCTCATCACCACTCACGCGACCGGGACCGGGGCCACCGCCACCACTGACTACGACACCATCACGGCGCCCCGCAGCGCCGTCGCCGCCGGGGGAGGCAGCAACGTCCGCCCAGCTTACCTCCTGTACGTTGCTCTTGTAGTGTTGATGCTGCTGCTGCTGTTGATGTTGCCGCTGCCAGTAGCTTCCGTTTTCGTATTGGCTGCTATTGCCATGGTTCACGAAGCCGGTCGGCTGCATTGCACCTGGGCCGGCTGCAACGCGCATTTTCGACTTGCTTCGCGGCTTCGATGCACGGGAACCAGTGAGCGACCGTGAACGTGAGCGGGCGCTAGATCTCGAGCGAGACTTTCCCGCACCGCCGATCGCTCCGCGGCTGGCCGAGCGTCCTTCCCTGCGCAGGTGTCGGTCTTGCGAGGCGTAGTTTGCGGTACTGCTGCTGTTGTAGCCATTGCCGTAAGCTTCGACGGCGGCGTCTTCTTCTCGTGTTCTTCGTTCCCATTGGCGCCGCTTAACCAGATAAGGGATCTTGTATTTAGCCTTGCACTTTCGGTCTCCCGTGAGGTGACCCTTGCCACATAGTTGACACTTCGGATCGCACAGATGTTCTTGTGGTGGGTTGCTGTAGCCGCACCCACGGCACATCTTGTTATTTGGATTGGGGCACACATCGGCTCTGTGTCCCAGCCTGCCGCACTCATAACACACGTCGATATGCTTCCTGTATAGGCTGCATCTGACGAGCATCGCGCCATAGTACACGTATCTCGGCACGTAGAAACCGTCGAAAAGTACGATCACGTTGTCCGTATTTCCCATGCGTTTGGCGTGCAGCACGGTGGGGTTGCGCTGCGTGACCAAGCTCTTGACGATGTTCTCGGGGCTCTCGTCATTGGAAATGCCTCTGACGAGCCCTTTAGAGGTGTTTTCCGGGGCGGCTCTGTAGGCGCTCGCCTCGAACTCTCGTTCTCCAATGCGGAGTTTGCTGATGGCTCCGTATCTCTTGGCTCGGTCTTCCGACGGTGTGCTCAGCACCACAATATTCTGTTTGAAGTTGAGGCAGATGCTGTCCTCTTCGGCTGCTTCGCGACCTATCTCCGCCGCGCTACGCAGGCAGCAGTAGATTCGGTCCATCTTGTAGTCGGAGACATTGAAACCGCCTCGGGGGCGCACGTCGACCTTGTAGTCATCCGTCGGTAGATCTGGCATCCGGCTGGCCCTGGCTATCTGACGCACTTGGCGGGCAGTCTTCCTATTGTACTTCACTGCCGTGCCGGCAGCCGTTGAGGTCTCCGTAGGTGACGTGGCAGCCGTCTGCTGCTGCCCTTGCTGCTGATTCTTGCTGTGTCTCTTGATTTCACACCATCCTGAGCCCTCGCCGAACTCGTCCGGCTCCAACTCCTCTCCTTCAACTCGTACGACTTCCATTTTACGCTAAAGTAGGCCTACTACGTTGCCGACGGGAAAAGGGGGTCTCCGAAAAATTCCCACGACACGTCAGGCCTAGCCCGCCCTACCGCCTCAGCGGCCGGGCAATGGTGTCGTATGTGTTCGATTTAGGCTTCTCTTTGCCACCAACGTGGTGGCACAGAACACCGAAAAATGGCCAGAAAAAGGGCCCACCTGGAGAACTGTGGTATAGGGAAGGTCGTCGCAACTTCCGTCGATGAGTGGTGAGCCAGATTTCACAGAACATTCGAAAATCCACCAAAGAACGTAGGAAAATCACGGAGCCGACGCGATACACGTCTGCACTCCGTGGCCCCCTTGCGGCGAATCCTGAGAAACCTGAGAAAGAGCCTTTCTATAGTCAACGCGAACCGTTCGCTATCTGTCGCCACATGACGAGCGCTGCAGGGGTGGAGTCCTTTCTTCTGCTCACACAAATGAACCGTCACGACAGCAGACGACGGTGCACGCCGCGACTGTTGACGACGATGACGATGCATGCCAACACGCCGAGACCCGAGGGTGCTTCGCCCCTTATACGTGGACACTTCATATGGTGAATCCGGCGAAAAGATGGCCTCAACAAGCACATAATAGACATTGATGGCGTTCATAATAAACCATCTGATGGCATTCATTTTGCCGATGTATTTCCGTCACGGAAATACGTCATGAGTCCGTTCCAAATCACGAGTCCGTTCCAAATCGCGAGTATGAAGACTAGGAAATCTATGAACTACTCACCATTCCCATGGTGTCTGAATGATCGAAGCGCCACAATTCCATGTAGTAAATATTGTAGGAAAACTCATGAAGGTTACTGAATAGATAGATAGATAGATAGATAGATAGATAGATAGATAGATAGATAGATAGATAGATAGATAGATAGATAGATAGATAGATAGATAGATAGATAGAGGGCAAGATCAAAATGACATTCGTTTAAAGTCATTCGCAGCGAATGACATTACATGTGCCATGTGACAGGGGTAACACGCGACCTCCTTGACACATACATCATTACATCCTTTCAACCATGAGGTGCAGTTATGCGCCAAAGGTGAATCTCAGTCTATATCAACCTAGACTTAATTATCTAAATTCGACAATATGAAGGAGCCCGTGTCAGAGAAAATGCAGTGGCGGGGTAGGCGGTTTTGTCGACGGGTCGATGACTTGGGAGGATATGACGGCTGCTGTCTCAAACACCTGCAAACACTTATGACTGCGTTCAGGTGAAGACCTGCCCAGGTTCGATGGGAACGTCTCCAACGGCTCCGTCCCACGCTGTCAAAACCGCGCAAAAAAAGGGTGTTCGTGATACCTCCTTCTGATTCCTCGTAACCCGCCCACGGCGGAATGCCTGGCTCACTTGACCACGTATGCGTGAGCGCACTTCCAAGGAATTGCGGTACTTATCGCCCCCGTCCAAGCGCCGATCCCTGGGGAAGACTTGGTGGCCGGCAGGTGCGTGCCCAATGGCGTCTGCCATGACAAATTCCAGGGGCAAACGTAACAGCAGCTGCTGCCTCACTGCATTGCGTGAAATTGATTGTCACAATGCGTGGGATAAGCAGAAATTTCATTCAGTCATTCACATCTGCATTCATTAATTCATTCATTCATTGCTATCGATGTATTACTCCTATTAGTGGTTCCATTGGTTGAACCTGCCCATTTGTCTGTGAGGAATTAGTAGCAGACATCTGAAAGGTAACATTCCAGACATCTTGATTATCTTGCAGTCGTTTAGACATCTTCATTATTAGCTGCGTGTAATATGCGCGTCATCGTACTGCACCATGCACTTTGTGGCGATGAAACTGATTTCTCTTCTCTAACGTGAGTACCAATGTTCTTTTGAACCATGACCTACCCTTTACACGCCAGTGCACTCGTTCTGCTTATTATTTGCCTACAATATGCGTAAAAATACTCACTCATGAAGACGTGCAACCACCCAGTAACGCTCGGCTGAAAGCGCAAAATATGGCGTAGGCAGCTCCTGCCTGAATGTTTCGCATGAAATTGATTCCCAGAGTACGTGGGATCTGCCAGAGTTTCATTCATTCATTCATTCATTCATTCATCCATTCATTCATTCATTCATTCATTCATTGGTACGGCTATATTATTCCTGTTAGCGGTTCGTTTGGTTGAACCTGCCCATTGCTTGTCGAGGAATTAGTAGCAGACATTTAAACG
Organism: Rhipicephalus sanguineus; assembly: GCF_013339695.2. NCBI lineage: Eukaryota > Metazoa > Arthropoda > Arachnida > Ixodida > Ixodidae > Rhipicephalus > Rhipicephalus sanguineus. The sequence goes on along the minus strand of NC_051182.1, from coordinate 74,093,142 downwards.
GCAACATTCCAGAACATTTCATTATATTGTATATCTTTGTTAAACAATTAAAAGGAAATGTAATGTTCTTTTTCGCAGCACTTTTTAATCTTGAGGTTATAAGGAAGCCTATTTGGAAAGGCATCACAATTTTGCTGTTTAGCCAGGTCCAGCACTGGGGCTTTTCAGAATGACTAAAGCTGGGTGTGCGCTTACACATTTGGCTCCAATCATGCGGTGGCCATGGCAACTCTCGTAGCTCTTTTTTTTAGCTGAACAGGCCCATATCTTGGCGAGGAATTGGTAGCAGACGTTTAGACGCAGCATTCCAGAAAATTTCATTATATTGCAGTCGTTTGGTTAAATGATGAAAAGAAAATGTAATAATTATTTTCGCACAACTTTACATTCTATAGGTTGTAAGGAAACATATTTAGACAGGCATCAGAATTCTGCGGTATAACTAGATCGAGCACGGTGGTTTTTCAGGATGACTTAAACTAGGTGCGCCGTTAGAAATTCGGCTGTATTGTCGGTGCGCGAGGGGTTGATGCGCTTGCAGCTGGCTGTGCTGGTGTGGTTGGGTAGCTTACTGCTGCCTATAGCATGCTGCTTATAGCACCTTAAGTCGTTAAGAAATCGTTCTAGTACACTTCATACATCTTTATGAGTCATCAACATCGTAGAACGAACACTGTGGTAATGCAGCGAGATAGATAACAATACGCTATACTGTCTCTATATTTTAATGCGAAACCCGCATCGTTGAGCTCATTGTGCGCTGTCGATAATAAACCTTTGCAGAAAGGGCAAATAAATTATGACATCTTCGAGGGCGTGCACGTGGTCGTTCGCAAAGCAAGCGTTCGAATACGAACGTTGGCCGGCAATTGATGAGATGGCGGCCGAGTCTTCGACAACGCCAAATGCAGAGCAAGCCCGGCGATCAGCCGCAAGGCTAATTTCTGGCCCTAGAATGTCCGATTACCTTTTATGGAGCTTTTCTACATATACTCCGTTCCACACATCAGGTGCGACGCTGTAGAGGATAGCGAGACTTCTTGCAGAAGATGCGTATGCATTAAGAAATAGCGCAATATACTTACTTCACAGAACACTAATTTCTCCATTATTGTTATGGCGAGTATATAGTCAGTGAAAATGTTTTGTGCAATAAACAAACGCCATTATACATCTGTTTTAATGAGGCTGCATCACTTAGCGTCTAGCTGATTTCATATTTTAGTATTTCATTTGCCGCCAGTTACGATACATGCAGCTCGCGCAGGCTCGTGCTAGGATCGCGCGAGCGTTTCAAACGGAAAAAAATGCGGAGGGCCGATGCATGAGGAAAGGGTGTTTCAGCTCCACTAACGTTAAACCTTAGGAGGGGCGTGGTGGTGGTGAAAAGCATTTATTTACAAGGAGAGCTGTGTGACCTCTCTAGAGGTTCCTACAGACTAGGTGGAGTCTCTATTCCGGGACCCCATTGGTTGAAGCCGCCGCCCTGGCTCTCTGTACCAAGGCCTGTTGGGCCCGAAGGTCTGAGCAACCGAGCAGGGCCGCCTCCCAGTCCTCTCGAGTAGGGTTCGGGTAAGGAGTAAGGGCTGTGTTGTTTTGACAGGCCCACACCATGTGGTAGGTGTCCGCCACCTCCCCACAGTGCTGGCACTGTCCTGTGACCGTAGGGTCGAAATGTTTTATGACCCACAGCAAAATCCTAACTCTTTACTGCTTTACTCGCCACCGGTTCACTAACGCGCCATCACTTTGCAGATGTGTTTCAAGAAGTGGTGTTTCAAATAGATGACTTTACCGTAAGATGCACGTTTGTCTGTCGAGTTTTAGAAGAGAGCTAGAGCGCCTTGGTAAATTTCGTCGGAAATTCTTGCACCACTGCTAAGCGAAACATATTGTTTTAGGCAGTAACGACGAACCTTTAACTAAAAAAAACGCGACAGATCGCACGCAATGTGGGAGTCGATTGAATGCGAAGCAGCCAGCAAAGAGCTGCATACATCGTCTTGTTTGTCATTGAGGCAAACTAAGTCATTCATGTCGTGACATCTACTTCACTCTATATCGCAAGTTTGTCATAAATGCATGCATGTACAATCTGGTATATTCCATGCTAATGAAACGTATATTCTTGTATATATATATATATATATATATATATATATATATATATATATATATATACGATGCGTGATCTGCTATTTATGTTCGTCACGCACTCCTGCCACGTCATAAAATTTCGGTATATATCCAGTTAACAAAACGGCCGCGAGCCCACCATCAGTGTGGCGTCTGAATCATGTCCTATATGACATGCATGTCTCGATTTGCATGTTCCCAACTGTTATTTATGTTCTTCGCACAGTCACATCACACCATGCCAATTTTAGTGTATATCAAGCTAACGAAACGGCCGCGAGTGTGCCATGAGCATGGCACGTAAATCATGCTGCACGGGACATGCGTGTCATGATTTTCATGTTAACTCCTCTTATTTATGTTCGTCACACAGTCGCGCCGCGAGATACTAATTTTGGCACATATCAAGCTAGCGAAACGGGCGCCAGCGCACCATGAGCGTGGCACATAAGTCATGCTGTACATGACATGCGTGTCATGATTTTCATGTTAACTCCTGTTATTTATGTTCGCCACACAGTCACGCCGCGTAATATCAATGTTGCTGTAGATCAAGCTGGCGAAACGTCCGCCAGCACACCATGAGCATGGCACGTAAGTCATGCTTTACATGACGTGTGCCATAATTTTCATATTAACTCTTGTTATTTATGTTCGCCACACAGGCACGCCGCGCAATACCAATTTTGGCGTATATAAAGCTACCGAAACGTCCGCTAGCACACCATGAGCGCGGCACATATGTCATGCTGTACATGTCATGCGTATCATGACTTTATATTAACTCCTGTTATTTATGTTCGTCACACAGTCATGCAGCGCAATACCAGTTTTGGTGCATATCAAGCTAGCGAAACGTCCGCCAGAGCACCATGAGCGCGGCACGTAAGTCATGCTTTACATGACATGCGTGTCATGATTTTCATATTAACTTCTGTTATTTATGTCCGTCACACAGTCACGCCACGCAATACTAATTTTGGTGTATATCAAGCTAGCAAAACGTCCGCCAGCGCACCATGAGCGTGGCACGTAAATCATGCTTTACATGACATGCGTGACATGATTTTCATATTAACTCGTTCGCCCTACACTCTTGTCAAGCCACACCAATTTCGTTATATATCAAGTTAACGAAACGGCCGCAAGAGCACCAGGGCTGTTTCATGTAAATCATGACGTTCATGACATGCATGTCGTGATTTTCATGTTACGAACTGTCATTTATTTTCGTCATACAGTCATCTTACGTCATACCAATTTTGATGTACATCCTATTAAAGAAACGGCCAGGAGGGCACAAAGTCGTAGGCGGCTAGATAGATAGATAGATACGCTCAGAGTCGCAGAAGCTCGTTAAGAAATGCTTCGCATTTAAAAAATTGAAGAACTATTTGTAAATTCCAAGTTTGTTCGGCGAAAGCATGGGAATATTCCACAGATTATGCCATGGTATCGGGAGAATACACATTCCTAAGGCACTTTTGTGAACCGCTTGCCGTGGAATCATCACCGCGCCGCTTGCGAGCCATCGGACAAATTCGATTGTTGTAACGAGTCGTCAGACTAAGGAGCGTTGCCACGCACGCCACTGTGCCATCGCGTGATTGCTGAGAGATCGTGAGGGGGCGGGGACGGACGGACGCGAGTATGAGACATTAAAGTATTTCGCCTTAAGGCGTGTAGTATGGACCGGTGGCGAATAAAGCACCATCACTTTACAGATAAGTTTCAAGAAGTGGTGTTTCAAAAAGATGACATTACCGTAGAGATGCACGTGTGTGTCTCTGGTTTTAGATAAGAAACTTGAGCGCCTTGGGCTTTTTCTAATGAGAGGTGCGAACGCTGGGTTTCAGAGCTACGGTCTGTCTCTTGAGTTTGGACATCCGTGTCGTGTCTCGACTGTCTGTGGTTTAACTCCAACCTCTATGCGCTGATAATCAACGTAGGAACAACCTAGCATCGCCTTGCTAAAGCCTAGCAATGACCCGTAATCAATCTATAAACAACCTGCATCACCTAGCTAATGCCTACAAACAACCTCGAGGCAAGCAGATTAGTCTTCAGGTTGCGTCCAGTTTCGCTCTTTCAAGCCTTGCGCGGCTTAGTGCAAGCTTTGCCAATTTTATTTCACGTTAGACGACAACAGCTCATCTCAGCCCGGCTCATTCTACGAGGATAATAAAAGAGTAAGTGGTCTGTGTCCACTCGTCCTCAGACGGCGATGGCCCCCTTCTTATATTGCCATTCCTCCTCCCAGGCAAGGGCTGGCAGCGCGGGCGAGTCGTGACCAGGATTACTATCATCTGGTTTTTAATATAAATGCGTCGATATATATCCAACCACAGCAACACGGCCGCAGTCCGTCCAGCTCCAGACATATTTTGATCATCTCACGGCTGAACAAGACTGTGATGTCATCCCATTACAGCAACCTTCAGCTGAATTTGAACCTTCCACCTACCGATCAGAGAACGCTGTGGATCTCGACCGCTCACTCACGGGGCGGATGAAACTTGGCGTTTCTGATGCAACATATCTTTACAGTTTGAGAGCAGAAGGCATGAATGTGCAAGACGAAAGCAGACGCCGGTCTGCAAACGGTGCGGGCCAATCCCCTATGAGCATGTCGGATTAGCAAACAAATGATGTAACCCTAAAGTGAATGCGTTTCATGAAGAAAGTAGGAAGAATACCAAAGCGTAATGTTGAATTTACTGGCTTTTTCTAGTTGCACTAGCACTGATTAGCACTCTTTCTGTTCTAAGCACTTCCGGTCGAGCACTTAGTTCCGGTTTTTCGAATATTACAAAAACACACAAATTCGCACGAAATCAACGGTTCTGCTTCAAGTGAAGTCATATTGGATGCACATACTATCGGACCATAGCTTTGCTTAAGTTAAGGGCCAAATATACGTCGTAAGATTTGACGAAGATGATTCAAAGAAGTTCATTAAAAGAGCAGAATGTTTTCTTGTAAGGAACTTGGAATGTTGCTGGAGCTGGCGGCACTGGTCGCAACTACGTGCTTATTTGCAAGTGGCCTCTGAGATCCGCTTTAGCAGCGCAACTAAACACAAAGTTAACCCAAAGAATACACCGAAATGCACGAACGCCGATGTGCCAGTGCCACTACCGGACATCTAAATCAAGGATTACGGTCACCTCTAATTGTTTGTCTATTGTTACATTTATATCCGTTTTATCCCTCATTCTTGCCTTCTTCTTCGCGGTTTTCATGGAACGCGCAAGCATTTCTGCGCCGAGTGAACGAGAAAATGGTGTGTCTGCCACGTAACACGACGCATCATAAAGGAAAAAAAGTCCATGCAGAATATTCTTTGGGAATTGTTTAAATTATCCGTAAGCGTACAGTTTCATTGTAGGTTATATCCTATCCTAAACACACACACACACACACACACGCACGCACACACACACACACACACACACACACATGAGCGCTAGTAGGTATTGTGAGAGAAAGCGAGGGGGACGTCAGCTAAGAGCACACGTGCATAACACAAGAATAGAAACGCGACATAATCTTTCAGTGAAAGAATGGCAGACTGGGCTTGTTGGTTTAACATATTTGAAGTTTTTAGGCGCGTATAAGACACGGACGAAGAATAGGAACACACACACGGAGCGCCACTTCCAACATAGATTTATTTCGAAAGAGCACAGAACATATTTATACACCACGTGCGCCGTCATCGTGCCTCAATGCGCCGTCGCATTCAAGTAGCGTAAACTCCTTTGGCGATAATGAAATGGAGGCAACGCTGACGCATAGATCACCTGATTCGATTATTTTCTTAGCCCCAATAATTAGTCGTACTGATTTATCAGGACTTCGGCGGACTATCGCGCGGGCGCTAAAGTCCGGAACGCAATGACAATCCCGGCAGTGTATCGCGAGGTGGCCCTCTCTGCCATTTCTGACGTTATTATTATGCTGTCTTAGCCTGTCATTCAGGCACTGTTCGGTCTGGCCAACGTAACTTCTACCACACGACAAGGGGATCTCGTAGACCACGCCCTTCTGACAGCTTACATACTTGTTCTTGTGGTTGATAATGCAGGCCGGAGCTTTCCTGAGGAAAGGGTTAGTCATCTTGAGGCACGATGACGGCGCACGTGGTGTACAAATATGTTCTGTGCTCTTTCGAAATAAATCTATGTTGGAAGTGGCGCTCCGTGTGTGTGTTCCTATTCTTCGTCCGTGTCTTCTTCGCGCCTAAAAACTTCAAATACCTTTAGTGAAGTGACTCCTATGCGGTAAAACTCGTGATTACCGCATCATGTCGCCTCAAATCTGGCAACTAAAGGTAATGTTGGCTGTGATGTATGAATCAGAGCCAAAATTATGCCAATATAACAGTGAAATCGATTTTCGTGTTTCAATGTGTGAATCAAGTAAACATGAATACGAGCCATTAAAGTAGCTCAAAATGGTACGCCGTCAGACTTAGAACAATGGGCCTCGAGTGCCAGAGCCACTACGACACAAGTGCAGGCACGATACAAGAGTATGTGAACGATATGAGTATTGTTCCTTCGGCAAGGAAGCACGCTACGGGCGCAATCATGTGTACGTTTTGAGATAGATCGTTCTGTGGCGCCGCACGTGATTAGTCGAGGTTCATACTGTAAAGGCAGTGCTGTGAATCATTTTCTCGTCTACTAGGCAAACAATGCGCACAGAACAAATGAAGACATCGTTTTGGCAGAGAGAACGGATATAGAATGGTCTTCGGACGACCTTGTTTCGACCGAAACGTAAGCGCTCGGGCCGGAGAATCGAGTTAGCCTGCTTTTTGTTGATTTTATGCAATCCCGCGCCGATAGTTTGCGAAAACAGCAAACGGCACCACTCCTCCCCTCCCCCCGCCACGAACGACTTCGGAATTTGCGACTACACCTAGTGACCAATCAAGACAGTAACACAAATAAATTGTTAATGAGATCGCTCTCTTCAATTTCAAGCATTGAAAAATATAGCCCCTCGCATTGATGTTTAGTTATAAGGTTTCTGTATTTTTTAAGCGTTGAACACATATCCCCTCAGCAGACGATCAAAACGTGACGCATTCTTACGAGCCGCTTGCCCCTGAGCCGCTTGCCTCACACTTCACAGTTCCGCCTCTTGGGGTGAAATGAACGGCTACGACACCGTCCTTGTTCCAGAATAGTGTTAGCATAATCTTATGAGCTCAAGTTGACGTTCGGATTCCTTAAATTCTGGTGATGAGTGTTTCTAAATTATGCTCGCAGCTTTACCTTCCGGTTTGTGGTGATGTACATAAGTTTCATATACAGCAACAATTTGCCCCAAAAAAAATCCCATCTCCCTCATGACGATAACGGGTGAAATGTTTATGAGAGATATGTCAAAACTTTGTGCCTTATGATGTGCTGATAATTCATTTGGGACCCACCTTGCACACACTTTAGAAAAATTTAGCCTGTTTTGTAAGATGGAATACGGTGAACCAAAACTGATCTCTAAAGTATTTGCGATTTCGTCTGCTGTGATTCGTTTGTTTTCCATCACGATACCCAAACGTTGATGGCCTGCTTGATCTTTCCACGTCACATAAAGTTATTCCATGTTTGACACGCACTATCAATTCAGAGACCTTGCTTCGTGATAAACAAATGTCATCATAATGTACTTGCATTCGACGAATAATTTCTGCAGGTTTAACACCTTCCGCAGAGAAAAGCGAATCACAGCCCTCATTTCCTCCCTGGTGAAGATCGACAATGGGACTGCCATGCTTAATGGTCTGCTACACTCTGACTAAAGTGGAAATAAGAGTGAAACATTCCAGAGAAGTGTTGCAGACGACGCTAATCCAGTGCTGAATACTATACTCGGCGACAACTTATCTCGACAGTTAAGCCAAGGCTACGTAGCTGGGGCTTCCGCACATTCGTGTGGCTCCGCAAGTAGTACAGCAGCTTGCGGCTGATTTCGGTTTTGCTTGCTCGCATCGTTCACGCGTTTAAAAAAACATATACACGAGAAATGTGAATGGGAGAGACATTTTGATTGGTCAGTGTACGTTTTAGTGTCATATTACGAGTATATTTTTCTTGGAGAACTAAACAATGCGTTTGTGGCCGCACACTGGCTCACTACGTCATGGACACCTTGTTTACTTCGGAAAACGGGCATGCTGGAAAGGTAGTGCTGTCTATGAAATGGAAAGAACTGTACGACATTCTTGCAAAGTGAACAATAACTGTATTTTGCCTATGACTTTTCGCCACAGTTTCAGTCTCATAATAAATAAAGCAGCATTTATTTCAGCAAGGCAAATGAAAAAATTATCAGCAAACTTAAGTACTATTTTTTAGCGCGGTAGCAGGCATGCGTTTCGGTTTTGTAGCTTCCACAGTGCTGTCAAGAAAAGTTGTCGCCGGGTGTAGCAGTGTTAACAAGCCCTAGTGGGAGGGGTAGCAAAAGTCGCTTTACTTTTTGACTTCCCCTCGTATATATACATCTGATTACCTTACAAATAATTTTTATTTATGCAAGTGATCTTTTCCTTAGTATTGTCGTTTTGCCATGCTGTAGGCAGTTTACACATTAAGTACCTTTTTCAAAGTTCTGTGCTCTATCAAGACACTAATATTTGTAGATGTAAACACATGCCGTGCTAAAAAATAAACATCTTTGTTTGAAAGTTGTGTTTACTTATTTTGGTCAGTTGGACAGGAACTTTGCTAACATGCGTCAGAACTTCAGTCACTAACTTCAGGCATCACTACAGTTGTTGTTTACTCAGATGTGCTGGCACACTGTCAAAATATTTACTGTGTGAACCTTTGTGGACTTTACATATAATTTAATGTTTACAGTAAACTTGATGTACCTAACACAATTTTAAGCATGTGGTGCGTTGAAGAACTACATTATGGAAAGCTTTATTGCACATTACAGCAACATTTACTACAGCTTATTCCCTACTTCAGATCATCCCACTTTGGGACGATGGCCAAGTGTAAATGTAGGCCCTTCCGTAACGCAAGCCAGGGTGACTAGGGCATGCAGCACAGAAGGGCTTGCATTTACATTTGGCCGTCCTCCTAAAGTAAGCGTAATCTCCATTAGGCAAGATGCATCAACCAAGCTTCAATGACCAATAGTCAAAGAAACATTGGTAACAGGTATTTAGGATGCTTAAAAACAGTGTAATTTTCAATTTAACATTCCGTTAGCATCTATTGAAAGTTATAAAGGAAATTTCAATTGGTTATCGGGGGCCAATAGTCGACTCAATGTTGGTTACTGGTATATAAGACGTTTAAAAACGGTCTAACAACTTTCAATTGAACGTTCCTTTAGCGTCTATTGAAAGTTATTAAGGAAATTTCTATTGGTTATCGGTGGCCAATAGTCGACGGAATGTTGGTTGCTGGTATATAAGACGGTCTAGCGACTTTGATTATACCGTCGGTAGGTTCTATCGACTTTTCCCAATAAACTGTCTATTGACGGTTGGAACAAATTTTTGTAAGGGAAAGAAAGAAAGAAAGAAACCAATGTAATGGTTAGCGGTCTATACGAGCGAATGTTATCCTCTTCTCTCTTGGCTTAATAGATTAAGTTCATTCTACTTTTTCGCCAACTGTCTGGTATTTCCCTCTGTAAGCACTTTTCTACGGCTTTCAGCAGTGCTTCTTTAGTGTTATGTCCGCGTTCGTTAATGAGGCTGACGGGAACCACATCTATAAACTAGTATACTCACAGCGCCATCTATTGAGCAATTGATAAACTAGAGGTGGCTACATACTACTACTACTACTACTACAGAGGAGGGAACGACCCACACCCTAAGGAGCTTCGCCCCTAACATAACATCTACTCACAGGCGCAGCCTCCCACAGCCAGCTTCGAATTTCATAAATGGCACCAGATAATCACATGAAGAGTCAAGACCTAGGCCAATACCACATTATGGACAAATTAGGAGCACTTGCCCTATCGGTAAAATGGGGGCAAGCGATGCTTGGCATGTGCGTGCCTAATCTACTATTTTTCTTTCTAGCTTTCTATCGAATTGCGCAATGCGCCCTCCCAACTTGTTTCCTTCCTCCTTCCTGGCATTGCACCTTCCCGCACGAGCTTAGCGGTGGAACACTTTTGTTGCTGCGGGCGAGAACGGTCGCTATGCCTATAACAATCAAATGCAGCAATGAAAGGTAGCAATGAAATGTGTGTGCGTGAAATGGCCAGTGACCTCGATGAAAGATCAGATTTCCTTATCAGAAACGGCTGATCACCGCCAAGGCCACGATTGAGAGACTGTCAATTATTGTAAAACGGCGCGTACATACACGCATGTGACTGCCGCATCTTCAAGGGCCTCTTTGTATTCGCCGGCCCAGCTTCTCGCGAATCATGCCGCCACCGAAATCATCAACGCATGAAGCTTTCGCCTAATAGGAGACGCGCACGGACTAAGCGCATTGGCAATGATTTTCAAGCAGAGCATGCAAGAAATATACAGCAACGATTGGCTTGCTTCAGGTATGATTGTGAATGTGAATAGTATGAAGGCGACTAGACGACACTACGTTAGCTTCAGTTTTCTATCATTAGAATAAGTTTGTACGCTTCAGTTTTCTATCATTAGAATAAGTTTACTGTTTCTCAAATGTGCCTTTACTTCTTGACTTCCCCTCGTACATAGTAGTTAACAAGTAAACTATCTGGAACCATAAAAATTTACGTTAGAGGCATCAGAAGTTAAAAAAGCATATTGACGCTGTTGACAGTGCAGACACACAACTGAAAAAAAAGTAAAAAAAGTAAGAGAGTGTGATAATATTTGTAAAACGTATGTTCTGTAAAAACTGCCATACTGCATGATCACAAACTTGCCCAAGGCTTATTTACAGCTCACTCTATGTAACTGTGTATAAACTTGCGCATTACAAAATCACAAAATTTGACAAGGTAATGTAATTGGTGTTAGATTAACTTAACGTGACTGTTCATACACTTGCACATTACAAGATCACAGCTCTTCACTGCTGGTTGCACAATCCATCTTCAGCTGCCCAGGCGACTCTGGTTCCTTCGACAGAAGTGGGGCCACGGTGTTCCTTCTCTACAGTAGATTCATACCCGGAAGCCTAAAACAAAAACAGGAGTAATGACCAAAAGTTTCCCAAGAAAGGGTGTAACATACAGTATGCTCCCGTCATGCTGGAATTTTCTTAGTTCTGTGTGGGTATAAATGCAGTGCACAGCCAACATATTCAGTAAAATCTGACTCCACACAATGATAAATGCAAGAAGGGCATGCTGAAGAATAAATACAACAAAAAACATATTGTGGCAGAACTTTTTATACATTTGATATCAAAGATCTGAACTTTACCCTTTTTAGCTCACTCATGCACCAACGCAAAGGTACAGCTCTTAGGCAAAGATGCCCCCTGTGAGCTGTATGTGTTGACCACATGTAACTGAAAGTTAAATTCTGTGTGTGAGTAATGTCATTGGCTGCTATCGGTAAATTCTGTTCTTGCGGCGAAACGTGTGCATGAGTGCATCCACACAGGTACATTTGTATTTCTGTAGATATACTATGATATTCATATGATGTGTTTGTTAAAGGGAATGCAATGCAATATGCATTATATGAAATTTTATTTACGGCACAAAAGCACAATACCACTGCACATACATGATGGTATGCACATTCATCATGCATCCATTGCAGTTAACATCTAAAATTAAATTACGTGTTAACTTGTGAATACAACTAATGTAGCTTTCTTCAGGCTGCTCACAATGGGACGATTATATAATGTCAGAAATTCAGTTCGCTAAATGACTATTGTGTACTGCCAAATTGTGGTCATTAGTTTCCATGATTCTGGTTGGCTAAAAAAGGCAATACTCCTCACCAAAGCAGCACAGGCCGTATGGGGAAAAAGGTGCAAATGCTAAGACTTACAAGGCGTCAATCTTGAACCACATGCCATCACAATAAAGCACGCAAGCTTTAGCAACCGCCGGCACCCAGAATCCTGGAAGCTACTGACTGCAATTCAGCAATACACAATAAGCATTCGGTGCAACTGATGTTTGAAGTTGTATAATTGTTTCAATGCCAACAGCTTGAAAAAAGGCAGTCTAGATCTGTTGTGTGCTCACATAAATACATTGTCTAATTTTACATTTGAGCAGCAACACATGCATGACCTACGTATGTGTACCGTGAAGTATGCATAGTTTTATTGAGTTTTCACCAATAAATAAAATATTCATATGCTGCGCATACCACAGACTCCTTTAACATCTGTAGAGTATGCCTAGAGAATTTACTATATCCGATAGACCGTTAGCCTTGTTATAATCACAAAATGTCATTGGAGGTCGTGCTACAAACTGTGTTTTATAATGTTCGTACACGTAAAGGTATTTAGCGAAGTTTTGACGCCAAAGCGGGGCGACGGGCATACAATTCTTAATAACCAGAACGAAATCATTAAAGCTAGATATGGTGGAAACAAGCAGAATCAAATAAATTGTGCTCGAGCGCATGCCCTAATGCTCAACCTAGCGCTTGCACAGTTAAGATACGGGTATTCGGCCACACATATATAGACAAGGATCCGTTCGACTACAGTTCAAGTTTAACTAACGGCTCAACAGACACGGGTGCCGGCCGCATCAGGCAACCTATCGGTACCTATGTTGGGGGTGAATTAAAACGTCGGTCCGAATTTAACTAAACTGGCTGTATTAACACCTAAGCGTCAGCTCAAGCACACGCATGAACACGAATATCACGGTAAAGACGTGCCTTTGCGGATGCATACACATACACACGTTTGGTCACACGCAAGGAAAACACGTCTCTGACGGTAGTCACATAACGACCCTGTAGCTGTTTAAAAGAGTACGCGCAGCGTATGGAACTTTCTTAGACACGTTCACTTTTTTAGCGCTCAAAACGAACAAGGAATTGAAAAAAAAAAAACCAACGCGGACACCGCGTTTCTTTTCCGACCTTGTTCGTTTTGTGCGCTAGAAAATTCACCATGAATTACCGACACGCTCAAGCGTACGCGCTTTAGACACGGTCGACGCTTACACGCAGGCGCCGTCCCCGCCCTACAATTATTAAACCAAAATAGTGATTGATCGCGAGCAGGGCCCCCCGTTCCAACACCACTGCCGACAGAGGAGAGCGCCACCACAACTCTGTTCAAATCCCCCGCCGAAACACAGCCGCGCATGCGCACACTTCCTTCACACTCCAAACAAACAAAAAAGTTCGCCTGCACTTAACATCACACAACTTTGCCTTGATCCTGATGAAATGATACACACCAACAGGCTCGCTACGTTAACAAAAGCTCACTTATCGTCTACTAGTCAAGAAAAACATAGTTAACAGCGTTATTATCCCGCTCACGGTGTAAACAAAGCGCTGACAGCAGCAACGTTCATGTACCTGTTTTCGTTCGGCGACGGCTCAACGATGTGAAGCAGCAGGTCTTCGCTTGAGTCTTCGTAGTAAGCAGCACTGGCAGAACCCACAACACGAGCACAGAGCGCAAGCACCATTCACACAAGAGAAAATTCAACTTCAAACTCGGCTTTTTGGAAGCGGCATGGACGCGACGAGCAACAAACAAGCAAAGGAGTCTTCAGTCCCGCAGACGTCAACCGGTCCACATTCGTGCACCATTATTTTTTAATCCTAACTAAAAATATTTATTCCTACCTGTAAATACTTAAAAAAACATTTGCGTAAATACAAAATCTATATGATGCGTACTATGTCTCGACTTTTACAAAAAAAAAAAAAGAAAAATTGGAATGTGCGCGCGAAATTTGAAATGTCTGGTGCAGCTACAGGAAACGTTATCTTGAACAAGTGAGCAAGGACGCTAATAATTGCTACAAAACGTATATATCTTGTGAATTAAAGTTATTGAAATGGTGCACACGTATACACGCGAGATTTTAATGTAATGATTCATAGTCCTTATGTCAAACTAAATAGATACCAAATACAACTTTTATTAAGGCAGTGGTACGAGAAAAAAAATACTTGGGGGTTTGAGCATGGTGCATGAAAACTTTACACGCATTTTGTGTGTGTGTGTGTGTGCGCGCATATATTATGAGACGATATATATATATATATATATATATATATATATATATATATATATATATATATATATATATATATATATATATATATATATATATATATATATATATATATATATATATATATATATATATATATATATCCACCACGGTCCAGTGGTTATGGCGCTCGACTGTTCACCCGAAGGTCACGGGATCGAATCCAGGTCGCGGCTGCCGCATGGATCTTCTCATTCATTTTCATTTAATAATACTGTCAGCCCTGTTGTAGGGCTATTACGTACAGGCGTGGAAGGTACATTGTAATATTATCATGCACTGAATGTACGTAGATTATACATTATTATATAGATCACCAGGCATATATACATGCATATATATATATATATATAAAGGATAATATAAATAAGTACACAATCACAGACAGAATGTACAATTGATGGCAATGAAGTAAGAACATGACCATCATCAAGGGCGTATACCACAGCTTCTTTTTTTTCAGGGACGGGGGGGGGGGAGGGGGAGGTGTCGACACCTTTACGTCTGCTTGTATATGAGCGCGTACAAAATGCAAAATGTAAAAGTTGCGGTGCGTGGGGCAGAGGCGTAGGCAGAAATTTGTTTTGCGGGGGGGGGGGGGGGGGTGTACGCCCTTGATCCGACATTGGTCTGGGCAGGTAGGTGCGGTCGAGTGTCATTTTGTGAGCTCTATCCATCGGAGAAAAAAAAATTTCGAGAAGGGGGGGGGGGCACGGGCCCGATGTGCCACCCCCTGGCTACGCCACTGGCGTGGGGGCCCGGTGGGGGAGGCGTGTACACACATGGAAAATGTAAAAATTGCAATGCCTGGGGGGCGGGGGGGGGGGGGTTGAAACCCCCAGCACACCTCCCAGGGCTACGCCACTGAGATCTTTTTAACAAACATTATTTTCACATTCTTTAGAGAAATTGTCTTTATACTAAAGTAAAGCAACTTTCTTTAGAGAAATTGTCTTTATACTGAAGTAGATCAACTTTCTTTTAACGGTATGTTAATAGAACGTGAAAGTCCATAGCCCGTCACTAAAGTTGGTAGATCGTTGGTTAAACGTTTAAAGGCCGTCAATGTCCATTTTTGTAAGGGTTCTTTCTTTCTTTCTTTCTTTCTTTCTTTCTTTCTTTCTTTCTTTCTTTCTTTCTTTCTTACTTTCTTTCTTTCTTCCTTCCTTACTTTCTTTCTTTCTTCTTTCCTTTTTTTGTTTTTTTTTTAATCTGGATTGGGCCAGTGAATTTATTTTTATATCCATTCATTACTAAACATATTCGGATTTTAAAACAATCTTATTTCCAAAATAAGGTACCACCCGTTTCATGGCTGATCCACCACGGTGGGTTGCGCCAAGTAGCTGAGGATCAACCAACCAACCAACATCTGTGCTATACAGGTTGGCGATGCAGGCAATAAAATTAAAAATAGCAGCGTGAGTAGAACAAAATGATATTTTGTGAGAACTTTAGAATGAATTTCGAATGGACAGGCGGTTAGACGATAATCTGTTTGTTCTTACCCAGTGTATAGAAATATCGAAAATGGAAAACAGGCCCTTATACATAGCTTATCTAGATATCACCAGGGCGTATGACAACGTTAATCAGGGAATTTTGTGGGATATATTGAAAGAAGTGGGTATAGGTGACGACTGTATACAGCTTTTGAGGGAAATATACCGAGAAAATACAGTTTGTATAGAAAGGGAAGGAATAAGTAGCAAGGACAGCGCTGAAATCAGCAAGGGGCTGAGACAGGGATGTCCTTTGTCCCCGTTGTTATTCATGCTGTACATGGTGAGGATGGAAAAAGCGCTAGAAGGTAGCAACATTGGATTTAATTTGTCACACGAACAGTTCGGCACGATGGTTGAGCTGAAGCTTCCAGGTCTATTTTATGCTGATGATATTGTCTTATTTGCGGACAGCCAAGATGATATACAGCGACTGGCAGATATATGCGGAAGGGAATGTGAGGCTCTAGGACTAGGATTTTCTGCAACTAAATGTGGATGATGGCATTCAATAATTACTCAGACCATGCGGTCTTAATACAGGGCCAAAAAATACTGAGGGTAAGCGAGTACAAGTACCTCGGAGTATGGGTAAATGAGGGGGATAGATATATGGAGGTACAAGAGAAAGCATCGGTAGCAAAGAAAAAGAGGAATGCTGCAATTATGAAGCACATAGCTTTATGGGGATACAATAGGTACGACGTGCTTCGAGGACAGTGGAAGGGTGTGCATGCAGTGGTGTGCATGAAGTTAGAGGTACAATCAGGAATGGATGTAAATCAAAGGACGGTGGGCCGCCTCGCGTTGGGCGCTCACGGGAAGACGACAAATGAGGCTGTAAAAGGTGATATGGGATGGACAGGCTTTGAAACGAGGGAAGCTCATAGCAAAATGAGATTCGAAGAGAGGCTGAGGAAAATGAAGAAGAGTAGATGGGCAGAGAAGGTTTTCAGGTATTTGTATAGGAAAAGCGTTGACACGCAGTGGAGAAAAAGAACTAGGAGGATCACCAGTAAATATACGGCTAGCAGTGCGGGCGATATGGCAACAAGGATCATTCAGCTGAAGGTCAGAGAGGTGGAGAGGACTTATTGAATGACAGCGATGGAAAAGAATCCGTCTCTGAGTAACTACCGAAAGGGAAAAAACGAAATAAGCGGGGAAAGGTTTTATGATAATTCAAGGGGAAGCGCTTTACTGTTTGAAGCAAGGTCGGGCTGCCTTAGAACGCGTAGTTATAAAGCAAGATTCAGTAACGAAGAAGAACAATGTACATGCTGCGGGGGAACTAAGGAAACGATGGAACATGTACTGATTGAATGTGGCGATATTCACCCAGGTATACGTGTGGGCACGAGTCTACAGGAAGCCTTGGGTTTTAGGGAAAACAATGGAAAGCTGAACACGTCCGCGATAGAAATAAGTAAGAGATGGTTAGAGTATTGGTGGCATAAAAGTAGAGATAAATTACAAAAATAAATAATGGGGAAAAATAAGGTCATTCTGCCTTAAAAGGCAGAGAGATGGACCATGAATTTGTATTTTTTTGGTATAATAACAAAGATTTAATCAATGTAGATAAGGTATTAGGCCAACATGAAACAAGGAAGGATTTTCTTTTTTTTTTTCTTCGAGCCTGGTGGCAGACATGTCACCGCCCCGTTGTAAAGGGGATGCTCATAGCATCCATCCATCCATTATGAATGTTACAATAGATGGCGCTGTGAGTATACGAGTAAAATTGCATATAACAACACTAGATGGCGGTATGGTTTTCTTGTAGTTGATGATGACAGATGCGAGATGGCGCTGTCAGAAACGCGTCGTGAAGCTGCGCGTCGACGCCGCCAAGATCCCAGCGTTCGAGAACGAGAAGCCCAAGCGGTACGGCAACGGCGCGAGGACCCTGCCGTACGTGACCGCGAGGTCGAGGCGGCAGGAGAACGGCGGCAAGAGGAATATGTACACGCTTTATGATCAGTAAACGCCGTGCGTTGTTCGCGAAGCCGGAGCACTTGCACGATCGCGTTCCGTTGGCTTTCGTTGGGCATGCTACCGACCTCGCGTCGTGGGACGCGAAGAGGAATGCTTCGCGCGTCGTGTCTTCCGTCTAGCCTTGTCGTTAATTCTCACAGGGCGAGCGGGGAACGCGGTCGCTCTTGGCGCGCTTTCTCTTTCGCTCGGGAGCGGACACTTTCCCTGCATTTCACCGATCACAAAGCGGTGATAATGAAGGGACCACGTAAACCAACAGTACAATAAAAGTGTAATGTTTAATATATACACGGTGTCTCACACTCCTTATATGATGTACTGGGCGAATTTCACGGAAGAGTTTCACGGTTTACCGATTAATCCTCCGGAGCTTCGCCTCACTCATCATCATTCACCCCGTGGATATGCTGTTATTTTGCATTGTTTATTTAATTTGTATTTTTCTCGACTTTTCGGCCACGGACAAGATGATTTTTCGCTTACATGCATGTATGCAAACCCGTATGTATGATTGTAAGTATTTTTTTTTATTTCCGATACCGTCAGGGTCATGGACATTATGGAGGGGGGCGGTACATAAAAAAGAATTTATTTATGTATTTATTTATTCATTTATTTAATTATTTATTTATTTATATACATAACACAGAATGAGCAAGCATATAAAATTTGAATTGTGCAACGTTAGTTAAGGTATTCTTGAACAGTTGGTGGTTAGTGATGGAGGTTACATGCTGAGGAAGGTGATTCCGCTACTATGACATCCTTCGTAGAAACGGCTCAAAAAAAAAAGAAAGAAACCTCAGTTCTGCAAAAAGGAATAGGTACACATTCCGCATCTGTGTTTTCTTATTTATTTCAAGTTTCATTTATCGATTTTAGCAACAGAGCACACAAATTGTACATGTCCCATCGAATAATTCTGTCAGTGTGCCCTGCTACATTGCGCGGCTTCAGAGCTCTAATGTCTACGTAGAGGAGCCACGTCAAAGCCCCGACAACTACGTAGGGCACTTCCTCGTCGTACTTTATCCCCTCCATCTTTGAGGCACGCGCCCGTGAGAAGAAGGGCAAGCGGCGTTCAGCTTGAAATCTGACCTATTTCCGCGGCACGTAGCGTTGCAGTTTTGCAGACGTGACCTTCAACGCGCAGTGTATGCATTGCGCTCGTCCGCTCAAAATGCTCAGTCCTGGTGAGGGGCCCTTTATGAAAATGGGTAAATAAATAAAATATAAATTCGGGGGATCGCGAAAAATAAAATATAAATTCGGGGGATCGGTTCGGGGGATCGCGAAAACAACGCATTCAAGACTGTGTCACCTGGGGTTTGGTGTTCTTTTTTTGTTTAAAAGATATCCCTCTATTGTAGAGTAATTCTCATACGAACCTTTTGGCTCGACAGAACTGCGATTTTGTTATAAAACGCTCGCGAGCCAACGACCCTCACATAAGACACTAGAGAGTTTTGGTTAGCGGAAAAGAGCAAACGCAAGGATTTCGCGTTAGCGTTGGGTGCTCCAAAGTGCGCTTGAGTAGAACGTAAGCGTAGACCGAGCTCTTACGTACCTACGCTATTTACGGAATATAGCGTTCAACGTAAACGCCCACAGGGGATTCCATGCGTAGGCAAAGGTGGCGACGAATGTTGAAGCGAGAGCCATCCACTTGGAACCTTTCCAGCCGTCGCCCTCCATTAATAAACTCATTTATTCGCAAATAATGTTAGTAGTTGATTTAGATTTGAGTAATGGTGCTTTGCCAGCCGTATGCTGCCGATAAAACAGCTCCCTTTTCGAGATACACTGTCGATTAGCGGTGCAGAGAGCTTAACAAGGTTTGTTTAGAAGTACGCTCATGTTTGCTGTAGCCGCGTAGAGATGGCGACGCTGTCTTTATTCGCCTGGTTCAAAGATAGGGCCAATGCAGCCAGAGGTTAAGCTGTGACTTGTCACAATTCGCACCCCTTGTGACATTTTCCGTGGCAGCGCACGAATCTGTTGTCGGCGATAACGGAGTCGCAGCAACGATGACTTTTGATCAGCTCGACGTAGTGGCGCACTTGTGCATTCTACAGTGCATTTAATGTTTCTATATGCGATTGCGTTGGCGTTAGCGGGAATGCCTTCCGCTGTACTAAAAGACGAGCAATTGGCAAGCAGCTCGTTCAGTCTTGGCGTTGGCGTGAAGACACACGCTAACGAAGGCGTTTACCGCTGTAGTAAAACTCCCTAATAATGGTGGTGATTAGATGTAGTGAAAGTTTTTAAGACGCACCTTAAAGCGGCAAACCTATATTACATATGTGCCAGAGACACGAGGACGACCTATGAGCAGAAAAAAGACCTTGCGCTTGGCCATTACAAACTTCTTTTATATGGTGAATCACAGCTCCCACAATAACGATCCACTTGCTACAATGAATGATCCTAAACACTGCAATGTGCGCCACCTAGTGAAAAATGGGGTTTCCCTGTAGGCTATCACGATGAGCCCATTATTACACCCAAAATAATTTTATTAGTGTGTTCTTGATAACGTTTTGTGAAAGCGTCCCTTGTACTAGTATTTGTTTTTAAACTAAATACACTGCCCTAACATTTGCGCACATCAAGTATTGCGTCCTTACATTGCTTCGCTTAAGTGAAGATGCGCTGTCTGGCATTTTGAAATAATTATCAACAAATAAGTTGCCAATTTTTAAACAGTTAGGTATTTGCAACGTTCATTCTAACTGAAAACAACGCATGGTAAATGTTGTAACAGCAATTGCAGCAAGCACATCAAGATGACCGCGAATAGAATAGTGAGGATTACGCCTGACTGAGGAGCGTGTTTCCGCATTCGCCGAAACGGTGTTCAGTAGCGTCACTGACTCACGCAGTTAAATTGGCATAACATAATAATTTTTTTTCAGCTAGTTGGAAGACTCGATTAATACTTCCGTACAGAGCCAAAACGTGAAGCCCGATCCCGCAGGTACGTGCTAACTAACAGTGGATGTTAACTAGTGTTCCCAACTTATATGAATATTGAATGAGTTCGGGGATGGCGAAATGTCTGGTTGGTCGATGCTGAATGTATGCCAGACATTAGATGGTAAAATACCGGACTCATTCACTTCATTGTACAGGCACCTTTTGCAACGTGTCGGTAGAATGCGCGGTCTAAACACGAACTGACGCGACTATGAAGCATCGCAAACAGGACATTTTTTTAATTTTTTGGCAGCAGTGTTAGCACTTTCCATACACCGGAGCCAAGAAACAGGTATAATATATTTTAGCTTGACCTTAAAGTTTTCGTTACCGAACATCTGGAACCTTGCCCGAGCGCAATAGACATTATCATGACGTGTCATACCCAGGAATTCGGGACATCGCTTCTAGTTCACCGTTTTTCACACCACGTGGCGTACGGACCTTCAACGTTCAAAATTCGCGCGATGACGCTTGCCGTAATCGCGCGGATTGAGAAAACCACAATACATAAAAAAAAAGCACGACGACGATATCCGCGACAACCAGCGAGCGCGAACCTCAGTCGCCGAGTGATAACCGCAACGCATGCGACGAGCGGCCGGGTTGGCTTCTCGACTGTGAGTCAGCAGTTCTGTTGCACTGAAAGGGTGCACACATACAAGTCACTTGGCTGTGCTTGATAACTACGGACTCTCGAAAGAGCGTGCTGCCCTTCTTCTCATCCCCTGCCTCTTCAGTATATTTTGTGCGATGATATCGTTGGCTCCGACGGGTTTCTTGCGTCCTTTAGCGCTGTTGTTTTTGTAATGTGAAAAAATTAACTTCCAGAAAATAATGCAAGCTTGGGAGGCGGTGATGACGATCGCGGGTTCCCGAATGTGCGGAATCTTGGCGTCCCTAATTTTTGTTGGCCTCAATTTATAAAATCAATATTTTGCGCTATTATGTGAAGACGCCTGGCCGTGTTATATTCGCTGCCACAGACATTTTTTTTTTTTAAAGCTCAACAAGCAGCAGCAGTAAAGGAAGAATACCTTTGCAAGCAGAATATTGTTCGATGATATTCTTAATAAGAATGATTTTAATAAAGTCGCTTTAGTTTTAACAGCGCGCTTTTTGTTTCTAAATAACATAACTGAACGCCGGAAAGTGCATTGACTTACGCATGACATGCTACACAGGCCGCGTTCCCTCTCTGCTAAGTGTTGGTGAAAGAGTAAGTAAGGAAACACATTAGATTCACATAAAGTATCGAGAAACTCGCCTTCTTGTTTGACTGCCTATGCTGGTCTGTAGAATTGTAGGAGGTCGCGGCTTGGAACCCGGCTCTTGCGGCCAGCTTTCTTCGGGACAGAATAGCGCGTTTCTATTTTTACATGGTAAAGCTCGCTAAAAGGCCCCTCGTCAGGACCCGTTTAATATATTGATTACGAGCTGAAATATTTCGTTTATGTGAGCAAAGGGACCAGAGGCGTAGCCAGAAATTTTTTTCGGGGGGGGGGGGGTGTTCAACCATACTTTATGTAGGTTCGTGCGTGCGTTTGTATGTGTGCGTGTATATATACGCAAGCAAAACTGAAAAATTTCGGGGGGGGGGGTTGAACCCCCCAACCCCCCCCCCCCTTGGCTACGCCCCTGAAAGGGACCTGGAAAGGTCTCGAAAAGCCGTTTTATTTTTATTCTCTGTGTCGCGTGTTCGTTTACCGTAAGACAACGTAGCACCTCACCAGGCGATGTTTGGGGCAAGCTGAGCAACCTTTCACGAATGTCTTTTTTTTTTGTTTTTGTCAATAAGTTCGCTGTTCACTATTGCAAGAGTAAGAAGGCATTGAACTGCCCTGTTACCGCGCCGCCAGAAGGTAAACGTTGCTGTCAACGCGGGTCTTGTCCGCTGCGGTGGAGCAGTGATTATGGTGCTGGGCTGCTGACCCGAAGGTCGCGGATTCGATCCCGGCCGCGGCTGTCGCATTTCGATGGAGGCGAAATGATAGAGGCCCGTGTACTCTGCAATATCAGTGCATGTTAAAAAACACCAGATGGTCGTAATTTCCGGAGCCCTCCACTACGGCGTCGCTTATAATCATATCGGGGTTTTGGGACGTAAAACCCCAGATATTGTTATTAACGCTGGCCTTACGTTTGCCAAGGCAATGCAGGGAAAGAACTCTGCAAGCGGAGTTCTTTCCCTGCCTTCCCACGTATCGTAGGCAATGTGCCCTATTTTGCTTACATGACGAGCGCCACCTTCTTTCTGTTTTTCTTCGCGGCGCCTTTAGAGTAACCGCATTGAGCGTCTCGCAGTGGGATGTTAACTGAAGTCACGTGCTGTAACAAATGACGCTAAAAGCAGTGTGCTGTAGTGCGCGACTCACATCTCGCAGGAAGTGTGGCCCCCTCTGAGATGCACGGACTACCTTTTATTATTTTCATACTTGGTAGACACGATGTTCACCTACTAATCTACTGACCTAATTGGTGATGATCAAATTCTTCGGTTTCCTCGCATCCCTCATTGTCATCGTATCAATCCTACAGTAATGTCAATAAACACTTCGCACCGTCAGAGGGTGCTAAGTAACTATCATTCATTAAGGCGAGAGCGTTGTATGGCTCGTGATTTTAAAAATCCGGCTTTCGGCGGCGCGAACACCACCAGTTTTTATAACACATTTTGTCCACTCTTTCAACAGATCTGATGTTACATGATCCTCACCAGGGGCTTTGTCTCTTTTTCCCTCCAAGGCTTTCTTTATTTCCCCTGTCGTTACCCGTGGGATGTCCGATTCCTCTGGGCTACTACTACTTCTTACATTATCTTCCTGGTTGTGTACAGATCTCCGTAAAACTCCTCAGCTGTTTAAGCTATCCTACCCTTGTGTTAGTGCCTTTGCCTTCCTTGTCCCTTATTACATACATCAGGTTCTTTCCTGTGCCCAGTTTTCGCTTCACCGCTTTGAGGCTTCGTCCGTTCTAGAGATGACTAGAAGAAACATGGGACGAAGTTAGTCACGTGCGAGCCGGGCAATGTCCCCTGCCCCTACACCATAAATTAAGTAAAACAATACAATTCGGCTTCCTAGATGAAGTTCAGGAGCGGTCTATGCTGTTCGCGGATCCATTTGGAATCAACGTCCATCGACACTGTCAACCAGCTCAAGATGCGCTTGTGATATCCAAAGAGTACTCGAGAGAGTATAGCCGGAGTTTACTAAAATAAAGTATACATTGAAGTACAAAGTATACTGAAAGGTTTGTTAGCAAGAATCTCCCAATGCATTCACCCTCTCTCTTTAGGCTATCATCTGATGCTTTGCAATCATATCCCTCAATTAATTTTTACTGTATATCTGCACTAATTTATTATTTGCCTGTGACTATCAATTCAATTAATTACCCCTTTAAATTACAGAAGGGTATCTTGAAGGGCAAGTTGGTATACCTGTTACTGTGTCGAAAACAGCGAGAAAACGGGACGAAGGGTAACAAACAACACAAACGCTGTTCTGATGTTTCCTTAGCATCTATCTATCTATCTATCTATCTATCTATCTATCTATCTATCTATCTATCTATCTATCTATCTATCTATCTATCTATCTATCTATCTATCTATCTATCTATCTATCTATCTATCTATCTATCTATCTATCTATCCGCTTACGTCTGGGTGCTCTCTTGATCGCCTCCTTAACTTGGTATAGACAAAAATTGGCAGGGGAGGGTAAGAGGATTTGACGAATATGACTGTCGGGTCTTGACGTGAATAACGTGAAAATCCTGTCGCGTACGTCGTCAAACACTTTCCTCCAGACACGTGTGGCACATACCCGTGTACCACGGGCCGCGGTGTACGGGTATGCGCCACAGGTGATAGGCATTTTATATCTACACAGGAACAGCGAGAACAGACATTGGTAATTTAAATGCGAAAGCGTTAAGAGAAACCGACATCGGCAGCGTTGACCTGTCAAATGGAAAGAATAAAGATTAGGATCGCAGCAGGAGCCAAACCCAAGCACAATTCTGCGTGGCAGTCTGCGGGCATTCTACCACAGAGCCACGCCAGGGCTACAAACTGGTTTGGGAAAACGGACTATGCAGGCGTAATGTCGGTGCAACATCCATTGTGGTTGTGGTGCTGGCTATCTAATTTTACGAGAAAGCAATACACACTACATATGTATCCCTACGATACAGGCGTCATATCAGATTAATGTATGTCGTTCCAGTGTTGGCTCCGCTTTTATAGCAGTCTAATAAACCTTACATTTGTATTCCTATGATTCAGCAAGCTATATTGAAGCATTTCTCCGACCCCGGAGGAACACATTAACGAAAGCTACGTATGATATTCACATTATTACAGCATAAGGTGCACTTGGTTTCGATAATACTGACGTATGTACTCTAACGTGAGGGCTGACGTTCCGTCGCATCATAAGTTACCCTTTAAACGCCAGTATTGTCGACGTGCCTGGTAAGCCCACGATGTGCACACAGCTACAACACTTACAAAAGCACGTCGATCCACCTCGTAACGCTTGGCTCAAAGCCATAAAATACAGCATAGAAGTACTCGATGACTGTTTCGCATGAAACCGATTCCGACAACCCGTGAGATCTGCCGAATTTTTTTCCTTAGCCTTCGTCCGGTTTTTGCGCAGTTTTCAACGCAGTACTCCAACCCGTGATCTCTCGTAAATGTTTTTGTGGCACATGTCAGTGATAAATGGCATCTATAATAAACGATTAATAGTAATTGATTACAAATAATGATATTTATCGCTGCTAATTATTAACGATATTCTATTATTTCCCGCCATCGTACTATAACTGCATAGATTGAGATATTGGTACGGCAATGGGAGCGTCAATATCAGTCACCACAGCCAATCTAGTAATGGAAGCCTTGGTAGGAAGTCCTGGCAACGTTCACTCCGGCCCCCAAAGTGTTTTACCGGTACGTCGATGACTGCTTCTGCATTTTGAAGAAGCAAGACATCCAAAGCTTCTTGGACTGCCTGAACGCCCAGAACGTGAACATATGGTTTTTTACGCATTACCGGAGTGATCCCGCGTGTTCAGCTGTCTGCCTAATTTTGACGGTATATAAGTGGTCTGGTTCTTGAAAATAAACATGTTGTTGGTAGTAGCGCTGTATGGTGTTCCTTTGTGCCTTCTCGTGTCCGTGTTTCCTTTCGCGCTACATCAAAAGCTGTTCAAGTGAACATACAGTTCACGGTTGAACACGAGGATGACAACGTGCTGCCTTTTTTGGACGTTCAGGTGCGCCGGGATGGGAGCGCCTTCGCCTTCTCAGTATACAGGAAGCTCACACACACAGGTCGCTATCTCATTTTTATTTCGCATCACCCCATCGGCCACAAGACGTCCGTAGTGTCATCCTTGGTGACACGCGCCGCACCTGTCTGCTCAGACGATGATGCGTTGAAGAAAGAGCTACGGACGATCCATCGGGAGCTAAACCGCAACGGTTATCCTGATCGATTAATCTCGAAAACTGAGAAGCGGATACTTCAATCCAGCTCACAGAGCAACGTGACTACCTGTGCACGTGCGGCCATACCTTATGTCGAAGGTATCAGCGAGGCACTTTCGCGCGTATTTTCAAAATGCGATTTGCGCATTGCTCACGTCCCGACCAGCAAGCTCCGGAACCAGCTCGTCAATGTGAAAGACAGACTGCCAAGTGAATCGTTTCCAGGTGTCGTGTATAAGATGCCGTGCTCTGCTTGCCGTGAAGTGTATATTGGCGAAACAGGAAAGTTTTCTCGACGCCTCAAAGAGCACCGCCGTGACGTGACTAAAAACAATCACATGACAAACGCCATCGCTGAGCATGCGCATGCACATGATCATACCATTGACTGGGATAATGCCGCCATCGTCGCCAAGGAAAAGAACGTGTCGTCACGCCGGCTTCTGGAATCACCAGTCATTCAGTCGACGCCAGCTACAATGAACAGGACACCAGGAACCAGGGGCGTAGCCAGAAATTTTTTTCGGGGGGGGGGGTTCAACCATACTTTATGTATGTTCGTGCGTGCCTTTGTATGTGTGTGTATATATATACGCAAGCAAAATTGAAATATTTCGGGGGGGGTGGGGGTTGAACCCCCCCAACCCCCCCCCCCCTTGGCTACGCCCCTGCCAGGAACTATGCCTGCCGTGTAGGCATGCTCGTTGCGTCACGTTCTGCCTACATAATTGACAACGACTTCGAGTCCTGCTCAGTGAACAAGGAACCCGTATGCGGTTCCGAAACGTCAGATCATCTCATCCGACTTAGTCAGTGACCGTGAATCATCTCATAGATTGAGATACTGGATATCTAACTTAATTATGTCCTACACTGACAGCTTTCACACCTACATTTAAAATATGTTGAATTCATCGTCGCTATTCATTAGTAATGCACTTCATGTCAAGGTGCGAATGTAGATCAACATTATCGTAAGTCATTCTTAATGCGAATTCCGGGCTAACCTAATTTTAAAAATTGCGCAGCTTGCACTGAGTCACGCAAAGCTGGGCTAGAGGGGAGCTGGTCGACACTTGGCTGGTCCTGGCTTGACCAGCCAAGTTTCGACACGTGCATTCACACGCCGATACACAAAGTGTTCACGGGATCACATTGTC
Organism: Rhipicephalus sanguineus; assembly: GCF_013339695.2. Classification (NCBI taxonomy): domain Eukaryota; kingdom Metazoa; phylum Arthropoda; class Arachnida; order Ixodida; family Ixodidae; genus Rhipicephalus; species Rhipicephalus sanguineus. The sequence goes on along the minus strand of NC_051182.1, from coordinate 74,065,672 downwards.
AATCACGAGTATAGACTAGATGTTGATAGGTTTCGATTGGGTATCGCTTGGCAATCACAACACGAAGTAGGTCACAACACCACTAAATCACAACACCAAATTAACCACAAGTGCCAATCACAGGTAAATGAGAACACCAAATGAATCTGCTTAAGCAGGTTAATTAGAATAATTAGCCTAATAACAGTGTAACGAAAAAAAAAATTCCAGCATATCCACGGGTGAATGATGAAGAGCTTGAGCGAAGCTCCTGAAGCAGTCATGGTTACACCGTGAAATGTTCAGTGGTTTCACCCAGCAGTAATCAAAGCGATACGCCGCTTTGATTACTGCTGCGCTCGCTTGGCGGCAGCCTCTCGAGCTCGCACCTCGGGATCCTGCTGACGAGCACGAGACGCAGCGGCCGTCCACACGCGGCGCTCCTCGTCGTCCATGGTCCGTCAAGCAGCACGATCCGGCAAGCGCACTCCTCCACGTACGGCGACGATCAAGGAGAATGAGAGAAATTACACCATTTCCCGCTAAAGGGGACCATGAGGTGATGCGAAGCCGGAGCACTTGCACGATCGCGTTCCGTTGGCGATCGTTGGGCATGCTACCGACCTCGCGTCGTGGAACGCGAAGAGGAACGCTACGCGCGTCTTGTCTTCCCTCTAGCCTGGCTGTTAATTCTCACAGGGCGAACGGGGAACGCGGTCGACACGCGTGCGAGAGGGGGGCAGCGTAGGAGAGAGAGAGAGTGGGGGAGGGGACGCGCATGCGCTGGTGCTCATCGCGGCGTTGCGCAGGAGAGAATTTCGGCATGTCTATAGCCCGCGTTTCAGAGGAAGAGTGGAAAGGGGAGGGAAGAGGGGGAAAGGGGAGAAGGGGGAGTGGAGAGGGGAGTGGAGAGGGGAAAGGGGAGAAGGGAGGAGGACAAGAGGAATAGTGAGGGGGAGTGGAGAGGAGGTTTGTGGAGGGGCTATGCGCGTGCGCAGTAAGGGTGGTCACGCCGCACACCACCACCGGATTGAACTCCACCATAAGATACTTCGCATCTAATAATGGGCGCAGCAGCCAATCTGAGAGCAGCGGCACCTATAACGCCATCTGGCGTGCATTCACCCAACCGCCATATTGCACACATCTCTATGGGACAGCGCCATCTAGTATATCGTCACCCAACTGGAGTTTGCATATCTCTATGGGACAGCGCCATCTATTCCATGATACGGGAGACGCGACGGCGGGGTAACGCCAGGCGGAGCGACGACCGACCAGGTGATGCTATAAGGTGCTCCGCCCCTAAAACAGCGCGAGAAGACAGGGACGGAAGGGGCACACACACAACGCTCGTGTGTGTACCCCTTCCGTCCCTGTATTCATGTGCTGTTTTTCGTTACTATGCTACCAAACCAACGAGCCCACCGACATGCAATAGCCTAATAGGTCTTAGTGGAACATTGGAGACTTGGTCTCGATTAGCTTGCATCCCAAGTCAGACTAGCCTTAATTATAACTTAATTAGCTTAATTAGCCTAACTCGCACATTCGAGGCTCGGCCTCAACTAGCCTCCATTCGAAGTCAATCTAAGCGTAATGAACTAATTAGCATAATTAACGCTAATTACCTCAGTACTACTTAGTCTTAATTAGCATTTGCTCGGTACATCTTGCCGAGCGTGGCATGACTATGCAACAAGCATCTCAACTCGGCCTAATTATGGCTAATTAGCCTATGAGTTAAATATGCCTGGTTAATTAGGCTTTACCCTGCTCAACTAGGCTTAATAAGAATTGCCTATGATTCACTTGGCTTAACTAGGCACAGTTATGCTGAACACGCCGACATGATGATTGTTTGTCTACATCGCGAGTCAGACAAAGGTTGGGCATAAGAGCTCTGCTGTAAAAATAAATATTTTAATTGTGCTGCAGAGCCCTTAATTGCCAATTAGCAAAACATTCTAAATTTATTCAGCCTCTCCCTCTATGCTTTCATTTGATGCATTACAAGGATATCGTCCTATTAATTTATTGATCATCTACCCACACTTAATAATTGCCTACAACGACCACTAATACTCTATAAAATATGTTTCTCTTGCATAAAATTTCATTGGTCACCTTTAATCACTCGCTTCCATTGATTTTCCCCCAAAATCATCCCTGACTGCTAACGATCGACCACTACCACTAAAGACAATTGCGTGTTATTATGCATCTCTGATCGTAATTTCATACATTGAATACCGTATACATTTCATGTAGTACGTATGCTTTTATACTGAAAGCCTTCTATTATGAGCTTAAGATTGGTGATTTCATCGTTACAAGTGATGAGTTATATTTTCAGGGTGCAAATGTGCATAATGTTGCTGAGTAAACCTCAGTCAGTGTGAATACTTGCGGGTACGTCATTGTCAATTTTCTTAATTATCCATAATAATTAAGCTAAATGATCCCTAATCACAAATTAGCAACTTGAGATTCTTGCATCTAATTAAGCTAAAATACTCCTAATACCTAACTAGCAACTTAAGATTCTTATATCTTACATCCTCTTCGCCTCTACTCCATGTGGCACACGCCATCCTTCGATTAGTTGATTCTTAATTACCCCTTTCCTATTTAACACTAAGTGTAAGCATTAATTATTCCAGAGTACGATTACCATATCTTTTATACCTTTGATTCGAAATTAGCTATAACAGTAGCTACTGCTAGTTACATGCGATAGCCATCTAGTATCAATGGTGTACGTTGCAGTACTATCTGTAAATATATATATTATACATGTCCTTCTGTACTGACCGCTTTCACTAATAAGTTTTAAATAAACTGTTAAATTGATTAGTACATTTGTCTACATATACTGAATAGAGGAAGATTCGATGCGTATCAATGTCTTATGTTAATTCTTACTTGCTTTGAATTACGATGAGCTATTATCGTTTTCGATCATCTGCTCTAATTAACCTACGATTTCTCATTGCTAATTATCAACTGAAGAACTCCACAGTATTCATACCCTCCATATCATGAGCAGCTTCAAGAAAAACAAACTTGTATAAAAACACTGACATTTTCACGTGTTTTGGGGCCACCGAAAACACTATGAAGCGCATGCACCCCTATAAGGTGGTTTCGCTGCAATGCACCTTTTCACAAAAGTTCCCGTCGAACCTCAGAAACTTCGCCAACATCAGCCAAACTTCACAGGTACGAAGACTGAATATTCGAGATTGGTTCACTTCAGTGATTTAAGCAGGTGAGGGCGCATTGTTTTTATATAAATTTTTAAATTCTCTCCTATGGAGTTTCACTTAGCACATAAAAGTGGTTCTCGAACCCAGGAAGTTAATGGGAATAAACCAAAACTTCTCGCACTGTGAGATGATGACTCCCAGATTATATGGACGAAGTGATTTAAGCGTATATCGAAGCGTTGCACTACAATAAATGTTTAAAGGTCGTTTCCCATTCAGTGACGCTGCCACTCAGCAGCCGACGCAACAGATGGCGCTAGTTGACGATGTCCCGAATTCCTGGACATGGAACACAGTTCGGTACGTTAACGAGCTATGCGTACTGCATTCGGCTGCTTAGGGTAATGCCGCTTGCTGCTATGTTGTAACTGGTTGTTGGTAGGTTTTGATATGTTGTAAATATGTTTTACTTTGTTGGCAACTAGGTATGGTACGCTGTACACTAAGTAGGCTTTCCTATGTTGTAGTAGGGTCTCCTTGAGGATCGACCACCTTTGCTGTGAAAAGCTTTGAGCGACTTCGTGCAGACTTCTCCGATTTTGTTTTAATCAATCACTGAGAGGGTGTCAGTGGCAGACACGTTTTATTCACACAAGCTGGGTGAATCTAGTAGTAGTCACTTCGTGCGTCCCCTTCATCCTGCCGCCTAGGCAGCACTGGGAATTGTTCTGAAAGATCTTGCTCGCCATTAGGTGCTTCGACCGATTCTTCTATGTGTCGAGGCATAGCGTAGCTTGCACTGAAGGCGCAATGCTATAGAGCACGTATTTAGCCCTGGCTTTTGCTGTTTTGATAAATTTTGTCAATTTTTTTCTCTCTTCCTCTATTAAATTATATGTACACTCTGGGTTGGTTTTTGCCGTCGCCGTCATGTCCCGGATATGTACATGTATGTATTGCGACGTATCAGTTGACACACCTTTAATGTGGCTTCAAGGCCTGGCGAACCGATCACATCGGAGGCACCAAACACTCCCCAATTGTGTCCCCACAAGCAAATACGATGAAGAACACTTTGTGATGATGATAATGAACAGATGATGAAGTGCCTGATAAATGCCCGCGCTAATTTCCCCCACGAGCGAGCGGCTCTTCTGGCCGTAACTTAAAGGTGTGGAGAACGCCTTGTAAAAGGCTTCATACGAGACATTCACAATGTCGGTACCGCGACAGAACCGGTAAGTTGGAGCAATAACAGGTTTGACGCGATAAATAACGGGAGAGGTCTGCTCCAAGACTGTGTATGGGCCAAGAAACCGAAATTGAAATTTGTCGCACAAGCCAAGAGTGCGAACTAGTGTCCGGTGTAGCACCTCGGCGCCAGGGAGGCTGAACACAGCGCTGTGAGATGTGTCATGGAGATTCTTTCGGTCCTTTTGTGTTTCCTCAGTGTTCACTCGGGCGAGCTGGCGACAGTGGAGGATGCGGGACACATATAATCCACAGGAGGATGCGGGTGGGGTGACAGGGGCGGACAAGAAAGAGACGTCAAGAGACGATGGCGATCGGCCATAGACAAGGTAGAATGCCGAGTAGCCAGTTGTGCATTGTACGGCGGTATTGCGCGCAAAAGTTACAAGTGGTAAAATTGCGTCCCAGTTTGTGGCGTATGGCTCAATATACATGGCTATCATGTCGGATAGTGCAATGAAATCGCTCAGTTAGCCCGTTGGTTCGGTGGTGATAGCTGGAGGTTTTTTTTGTGGGTGGTGCTGGAGGCTCTGAGCAATTCCGCAACAATTTCTGAAATGAAAGCTTTCCCACGGTCCAGCAGGATGACACGAGGATCACCGTGACGCAGGATTAAGGCTTGAAACATAAATGCAGCCACTTCAGAGGCCGACGCCGAAGCCACTCAGATTGTTTCGGCGTAAAGTGTCAAGTGGCCGACAACTGTCACTATCCCTCGATGGCCAGTGGGAGTCGTGGGAAGGGTACGATACAGATCAGTGCCAACTTCTTCGAATTGTGCCGACGGACACGGAAGCGGTTGCAGCTCTCCGCTTTGAGGTGATGTCGGGAGCTTTCGGCGCTGACAAAGGTTGCAGGAAGCGACGTACTTCGCTACACAAGAGGTTAGGCCAAACCTATAGAAGCGCTCCTAATGCGGTCGTACGTTTTCTGGAAACCAACGTGACCAGCAGTCATGTCGTCGTGATAAGCCTTAAGAACATGAGCTCGAAGAGAGCGAGGCAGAACGGGCACCCAGCGTTGACCGTCTGAGTGAGAGATATGACGGTAAAGGACGCGGTTATCGAGCTGGAACTGCGTCGGAACTGGAACTGCGTCCTTAAGGCGGTCTTTGATGCATCGACAGTGAGAGTCAGGCAGTTGATGAGATATGATCGAGCCGTGGTCGTCAGGAAAAATGTGGTCAACAGCGGCTATGGACGAGACATATATGGAAGGACCGTCCGAGCGTTCATTGCCGAGATTAGTCGCGTAACCAGTGCACGGTGTCGTAGGAACGGGGTAGCGAAAAAGCGCATCTGCGTCCTGGTGCTTTTTACCAGACTTGAGTAGTGAAGTTGTTTTCTTTCAGGCGTATAATGCAGCGATCAAGGCGTCCTGATAAGTTCTTGAGTGTGGAAAGCCAACATGTGGCATGGTGGTCTGTAACGATGGTAAAATGACGGCCATGCAGAAACGGTCGAAACTTCTGCACCGACCAAACGACATCTAGACACTCCTGCTCAGTGATGGTGTAATTCATTTCGGCTTTGGTCAGTACATGGCTTGCATACGCGATGACCCTCTCATGTGATGACTCATATCCCTGCAAGAAAATACCACTGATGCTATGGCCACTGGCGTCAGTATGCAGGAGTGTGGGTACTGTTTCACCAAAATGGCGAAGCACTGGTTCGGATGTGAGGGCGTTCTTCAGGTGGCTAGACGCCCATTCGCAGCGGGAGACCAGTCAAACACCAGGACCGAGTAATCTGTGGAAAGGTGCCGCTATTGAGGCAAAGTCTCGTATGAATTGGCGAAATTCGGAAGGGACCCAGGCAGCACACAACGTCGGGCCGATATTGGTTTTACGGCGGCTGTGCGCGGCCCCACCTCGGGCCAGCATTGCCAGCCTGGCGCCGATATCGGCAGAGCCGTTGACTTTTGCCGGCAAAATTGGGCCGATTTTGCCGCCTTTCAGCCGATGTTGGTCTTTCACCGGCAACATTAGGCCGAGTTATCCGGCCTTCTGCCGTCTTGCCGCCGATATCGGCTTAGCCGACTTCTTTCACCGGCAACATTGGGCCGAGTTTGCCGGCGTTTTGCTGTTCTACCGCCGATATCGGCTTAGCCGATGGCATTCACCGGCAACATTGGGCCGAGCATGCCGTCATTCTGCCGTGCTTCAGCTGACATCGGCAGAGCCGATGGCTTATCGACGATGTTGGAACTTTCTTGTCTCCCTTCAGACAGTTATACATGCCCTGTTGAGAACGTCCTCCTGGGTCGCGGCGCTCCAAAAGTCCTCGTCACCGACAGAAGTACGGCTTTTACGGCAGAGCTAACTCAAACCATCTTGCAATAGAGCCACACAAGTCACCGACGGACATCACCCGCAGGCGAATGGCCTCACCCAGCGGCTAAATGAAACCCTCGCCGACATGCTGGCAATGTACTGTACGTCGTACACGTGACATGTGACGCCATAATATCTTCCGCACATAACATGAAGTTAACACGGCAGTGTAAGAAACGGCGCACATATGACGCCGTTTAAACTAGTTCACGGAAGCCCCTCAACGACGCTGGACGCCGTGTTGCCGGCCGTCAGTGACGAGAATAACCTGGACGTTCCGCTCTACCTTTAGCCCGCCGAAGAAGCCCGGCAGCTCGCCCGCCTAGCATACAATCGTAGTTCAATAGAGCATTAGGCGCTTGAATATTTGTAGCTTAAGTTGTAGAATACCGCTACATAGATTGCTGTACTAGCACAAATAACAAAGTTCAAATATTGTACCGTGCTAATGCCGCACGTACGACTCGGGGCGCGAAGTATCACCGACTGAATAGCTTGCATTCTCTTATTCGTTTCTGCTATGACAATGACTGACAACTATCACTAGCACAGTCACTTTTCTACCAAAAAAAAGGTGGTCTTTAGAAGAATAACTGACTGAAATTAGATGGCCACTTCGTTGACCAGTTGTTCAACGCTATCAAAAATGTTGAAACGTTATAGCACATACCATTAACTTCATGGGCCAAATTCGAAGTACTTCTGTTTCGTAAATGTTTTTGCCACTGGTCGGCCGACTTCGCTAATGTATCCAGCATCAGAATTCACCCAAACATTGCCGCACGAATGCTTTTAGCGGAAGAAGTTTTATGGGAATATTAATTCTGTGCATAAATCGAGCCTGTCATCATATTTATAGCGCTATATCCTTTCAGCCGCTGAATGTGTGCCGCCAGCGCTCATATACTACACGGACAGTTTCCGATCTCTGTGTTTACACATAGTTACTCACGCGCGTGTTTGGGTGAAGCGTAACAAGCGCATTTGCTTCAGTGAAGTCACATAATTTTACTTTATGAAAATAGTAAAAGCTCAGCAAGGCGTGTTGCTGAGCTAGTTGGTTCATCACTTGAGAAAAATAGGTATGGTGCAAAAAAGACCGGGCGAAGTGAAGACACGTTTTGTCGTTTGAATGTTTACAAATCAACTAGCCCGCTGACCATCTTTAACGAACTGACAAACACGTGTTTGCCACGTGTTTGTCAGTTCGCATTTGCACTTCGTTGCCGTCCATTTTGCGACATACATATCTTTTTCAAGTAAAAATCTCGCTCAACGATTGCTTCCCACGTGCTTTCAGAAACAGTCGCATAAAATTATTAATATGGCACGTGAAATACGATGAAAAATGCGGCTCCAACGTGGTGTAGGCAAAGTTTTCATGTAGCGACATGTGGCAACAAGTGATGCATTGAAAATTCGACGAACGCCTTTCTCAAACGGCATGCCATAGACATGCTGGGAGGATCGCACACCATTGTGGTAGGCTAAGCCGTGCTTTCAAGAATCTTTTTTCGTCTTCTTCAACCTTTACCCCCCCTCCCTCCCTTACCCTTGTTCAGCGTCATTGTCGCGAAACTCGATTGACCAGGCAGGGTAGGGTAGCCGTCCCGACGGAGGGACAATCGTAGCTGCGGCAGCAGGTTTTTTTCACTCCGACCAGCAGAATTCTTTGAAGTGCGGTGTGCGGACATGTGTGGTGGAAAGTCAAAATCGTGCACGAGACGGACACACGGCAGGATTCCGGCATTGTTTTCGGCAGAGATCACCGCAGCGAGAAACCAGTGGCCCCCTGCTTCCATTTTGAACTCGCTCACCTCATGTAAGGCCGCGTGTTCACTGCTGTTACGTGTCATCAGATTTTTGTTCTCTTCTTATCGCGTATTCTCTATTGACCATCGTGTTTTGTGTATATGGTGCGCTTGCATTTTTTATTCGCTCGTGTTTTTAGCGACCCAACGGGCACACGTGAGTGGTTTTTATGCACGATTCCTTTCTGTTACAATCTTACCTTTAGATTAGGAATGCGTGCGTGTCTATCTTGTTTAGTTGTAGAGTTCATGGGATCTTGTGGTACCGCTCGCAATGTTTCTCGCGTCGCGTGCAGCAGTTTATCCATCTTTTTGGCCCTTAAGATATTACTGAAAAAATTGCAATTCCCGCTTAAAGAATAACGCTAATTTAATTGCCAGTCATGTGTTGCGAATGCCTACCGTTCCTTGGTGAACTTAATAAACGGGGGGGGGGGGGATGCTCCTCTGCTCGTAATTAGCTCACGCGTATACACAATCTTCTAGTCTAGTTGCCACTCTTAATCTCGCTTTTTCGGCAAGCCGCCTAACATTATCTTTCTTTTCTTCGGGTCCGTCTTTAATCCTACTTTAATGCTGCCTTCGTTTACATCTCCAGAATTTCTTTCGTGATTCGGCACCGTCGTTACTGAAAAGCGCGATATCGTCCGCAAAACGCAAGTACCTAAGATATTCTTCGTTAATCCTTATTCCTATTTTTGCCCGTTCTAGTTCCTTCAATATTTATAGTGAATGTGCCGCGCATAACGTTGAAGTGATTGTAACTCTTCGCATAGGCGTGCGCACAGTGAGGCAGGGGGGCGGCCGGCCCCCGTAGTCACTTAAGAAAAGGTGGGCGCAAGGTCTGCCAAACACATTGACTTAATAGGGAGGGGGGGGGGTGCCGCGATGAACCTTCGCCCCCCCCACCCCCTCTGAAGGGGAACCCTGCTCACGCCTATGATTTTGCGCCTGATTCCATTCTCAATTAGGATTGTCCTGCTTTTTTTTGAGCAATACGGTGACTGTGGGGTTGTTTTAGATGTTGGCTACGGTATCTATAGATGTTTAGATATTCCTTTATGGCATAATTATTCCGGAACTGCTGGCGTGTGTTCATATCTGTGCATAAATTTGTTTTTATCACCTTGCAAATGTGTTGCTCCCTAATTTCTCAGACGCATGCGTAGTTGGTGCAGAAGGCCTTTCATCAATTTAGTTTTGTTTGAGACAATATTGACTTTCGTTCTCGGCCTTGCACGGTTCGACAGAATTGTGGGTCTTAATCGCACACTAAGAGATCAGTGGAGCAGTAGTTCTAATTAGGAAGCATTTTTCGAATATGGCACCAATGGCAGTCGATGAATGTCGTTGGGCCGCGAATAGTCTATTTTAGCGCTGCTGACTTACGGTACAGTAACCACAGTAATACCGAACTGCCGTGGTCGGCACGCAGCCATTTTACTTTATAACACATGTATCAGCCTGCCTGATCAGGTTACTTTACGCATCGAGCAACTACCGCCGGTGTCTCCATATAACCTAGCTACGTGCCGACCACGACGGTACAGTACTACCGTACTTAACGCATGGTAAGCCACCACTGCTAAAACATAATAACGGGTGTAAACGGTCACGCCGGCGGCTACCCGACGTCGGCGGGGCCGACACCGCGCCAGCATCGGCTAGCATACATAGGCCCAATGACGGCTTGCCATCATCGGCTGAATATCGGCAGGCCCGTCTCTGACCGACGCTGGCTAGCCCACGTCGGCCCGAAGCCGGCAAGCCCGCATCGGCCCAAAGGCGGCTAGCCGACGTCGGGCCGATGCGGGTGAAAGTAGCGCGAGCGTGATTTGCCGACGTGGGGCCAATATTGCTGCCGTCATTTGCCGACGTTGGGCCGAGATCGGTCCATTGGCGGCATGCTGCCTGGGGAGGCCAAGAAAACGGCGCAAATGTTTGCTTTTTCCAAGACGAGGGAAGCGAAGAACTGCCGAAACCTTATCGGGATCAAGACGAATGCCGTCCTTACCTACAATCTGGCCAAATACTTTAATTCTCCTGCTGGCAGAATTACACTTTTTCGTGCTCAGCTTAAGGCCAGCGATAGCAAGGCACGGCAGCACTTCGTCCGAACGTTATTGGTGTTGAGAGAATTCTGACGAGAAAACTACAATGTCGTCCAAATAGCACACGCAAGTTTTCCACTTCAGGTCACGCAGAACGGTGTCAATCATGAACTCAGATGTTGCCGGAGCATTGCAGAGGCGGAAGGGCATTGCATTGAACTCGTGAAGTCCATCTGGTGTCGAAAACACCGTTTTTTTTCTTTATCGTCATCATGCATTGGTATCGGCCAGTATCCTGCACGTAGATCCAGACTCGAGAAGTATTCGGCCCCCAGTAGCGAATGCAAGGCGTCGTCTATATGTGGCATAGGGTATACGTCCTTGAGTGTAATCTTGTTTAGCGCCAGGTAGTCTACGCAGAACCGCACAGAACCGTCTTTTTCCCGAACCAGGACGACGGGAGATGACCAAGGACTAGGCGAGGCGCGTATTAATTTCCGTCACAACATGTCGTCAACGTTTCCTTCGATCACCTTCCGCTCGGCTACAGATGACCCGCTTGAAGAGGAACAACAGAAATAGGCTCTGATATAGCGACGCAAGCCAACGTTATGCCCTTAGGAATCAGATTTTTTTCGAACTTCAGGTTCGCTGCGCAAACGAAAGCGGAGCCATCGTCGAAACGGCCCAGTCGTGATGCAAAGGCTATCTTCTGGTGAGACAGCGCGCAGATGGTTGTACGAGCACGTCGCCATGGTCAATGTCATCAGACATGATGGCAACAATTCGCTGACTGCGTGAAGGTAGCTCGGTGTCTTGTGGAGCAAGAAAGTGGAATGGGGCGTCATGTGCGTGAAGCGAATAGGCGGTATCAGTCACATCCAGAACACGTTGCCGGCAGCACATGATAGCGGTCCCCATTGACAGAAAATCTCATCCTGATGAGCTGCTGGGTACACGAACTAAGCACTGCGAATTGTACATACTGCAGAGGTCCATCAATTTTGACATACACAGTGCACATGGCGGAAGGTCCAATGGCGTCCCCTTGAGCAGCGAGCAGCGTAGGTCCATTGTAGGGAGTAGTAGCTTTCTGGAGACGCGAACACAAATTACAGTGGATAACTGACAATCTCGCACCGGTGTCTATTAATGCTTCCACTTGTATGCCTTCTATCAAAACAGAGATCATATTATGGGGACGCGGTGGAGGAATTTCTCTCATTTTGCTAGATGCAGCTTTTCCTCCAAAAGCTGTATAATTTAGTTTTCCGGCGACGATCGGCAAAGTGAGAGGCTGGTCGAAGTGGTGGCGTAGAGTGACGAAGGGGTGACGGCGAGCGCCTGGCAGGACGGAAGCTCGCAGCTGTCTCGGACGTTGCAGGTGAATGATAGCGGCCGGGAAGCGTAGCACATGACCGGCGCTTGAACGTGGGCCTCGTGGAAAAGTCTTCCCATTCGCAAGCGTCAAACCCGCGATGCTCGATTGCTGACGCTTGCGACAGAAACGCGCGATGTCTCGACGATATGTACAGTAGTTGCAGGTAGGTCGTGCCGGGTGCCATGGTGGATAGTAAAGCTGGTTATGTGTACTGGAAGAAAAACACCTCGCGGAAGCCCTCCAGGCCATTTCTGTAAGTACTTTCAAATGGAATATGTTCTTTACTGTCAAAATAGGAATTTTCCTTGAACAGAAAACAATATACAGGGTGTTTCAAGAAATGTGTCCCACCTTCTCAAAAAATCAGGAAAATGCGATATATGCTCGGGGCTTTCAGAATTGCTTTTTCTGTAGCGGCAGGAATCATGAGGTAGTTAAACACATCATTAAAGCCAGTAATTAAGAAAGTTAAATTAATGAAATTTTTAATCAGTGGAGCTCGGTGATTGTGTCAAATGGGAGAATTGAAGTTTTTCATGCGAGGAAACCATCCGAGCTTTGAGAATTCGAAAAAGCGTCCTCTAGTAATTGTTGTGGCGCAATGAACATCAACGAAATGCAACGGCTTTCAACAGCGAAAGCCATCGAATTCGGTTGAATTTTATTACTTCGTAATTATTACTAGAGGCCGCTTTTTCGATATGTCAAAGTTGGGTTGGGTTTCTGGCACGAAGAACTTCAATTCTCCCATTTGACACAACCACCTAAATCCACTAATTAAATAGTTAATTAATTTAACTTTTTTAATTACAGTACCAAATAATTTGTTGAACCATCTTAATCCTTTCAGCCCTGGATTTTTTAGTTTAGCCGGAGACATTTTTTGTGCGTGTTTTCCTTATAGTTAGGACCTCAGAAGACCGAAAACGAAAAATGGAGACAGTGGTGCAAGGATTAATGGATTAATTAGCATGGAATCAAATTAGCTCATCAGGGCTCAGTGGTTGTGAAATTAGGAAAATGGCTTCTTTTTTCCTGCTACTCACTCGAGTACACAAAATGTGAACCACGTCTCATTGTTCAGTGTGGTACTCCTTGAAACAGCTTCTGTACGACGTCCCGAAAACGGAGCTTAGCCGCCTCAGCGTACCCGCCTCGGCGTCATCCACGACTTCGGTCAAGCTTCTTCGTTGTGGCTCCCAGCTCCGCGAATATGTCGCAGCTTTGGTGTCAATTACACTGGGGATCATGGAAGAACTATTTCCCCAGAATGAGCAGTTTTGGTTTCATTTCCGAGGTGCTAGGGGAACTTTTGTGCGGTGTCGTCAATTGACGACGCCAGGGCCAAAAGGGTTAAAATCCCTGCCACTACAGAAAAAAACAATTCTGAAGGCAGCAATCAAATATCGCATTTTCCTGATTTTTTTAGAAGGTTGGACACATTTCTTGAAACATCCTGTATAGTTTACAGTCGCTGTCTCTTTGCAGAAAACGCAGCGCCCGCTTCACGCGGTCACCGCGATGGAGACCGCTGAACCGGCTTCTTGCGTGAAAGATAGTCTTTCGCTGAGTACAAGCTGTGTGAAATATTTTTAACAAGAAAGCGTTTTATGCCGGGGTCCACCACGGCTCCACGGACATATTTCCGTCACGGATGTACGTATACACGGATTTCCGTCACAGGGTTTGTTTTTGCGAAAGAGTTTTAAGCACCGGCATAGCTCTGTGGTAGAATACTGGGCTGAAACGCAGAGCGCCCAGGTTCGAATCTCATTTTATGAGGCATATTATTTTCTCATTTCCGATTTGTTTCCTTATTTCACGCGATAGCGCTTACAGACAGCGGCGGCGGCGGCGGCAGACAAATACGGCGCCAAAAACGGCTGTTGTGACATCATTACAATTTTCGCTGTAAGGAAACATCGATATAAACCCGAGTTCAATATAGTGCGATTTGATTACACTGACACAAACATTAGTGGCGCGAAAAGGAAACAAAATGCATGATATCTTAAAAGTCCACCAAAATGCAAACTTCGCTGTATAAATGAAGGCATGCAATTGATATAAGTATTAATGGTGCTTAGTTCAAGAACAAACACAAAATAACCTAGAACAAGGTATTGCGTAAGGCTTGTTTAAAGCAGTTAATATCCTTGATGGAGGCATCACTTTCAGGTGGGTGACTGCACTCATCACTTGTGTGTGATATAAATCTGCGAAAGAGAAGGATCTGCAAGATGGAATGCCAACTGTTTGTTGATGATCTATGCAAGACGATTTATATTATGGTGCCGAGAGGAGTTCTTGTAAAAGAGAGTGATGAAATATTCTGTGAAAGAGAGAGAGCCGCGTTTGTTTACACAGCGCGACTAATGATGGTAGCTTGAGATTAGTCTTAATTGAACTGATCCTGGCACTCCTGTTATGATTAGAAAAAAATGAATCGTTTGGAATTGTTTCGAATATTTCCTATAAATCAATCATGTTTGCGGAATGGGGACCCACACATAGGCCGAACATTCAAGTTTAGGCCGAACAAGTGTTTTGTACAAAAGGTAAATTGAGGGATTGTGCTGCACGTGAAAAATGTCCTCAGATATAGCCTAGTGATCTGTTAGCTTTGCTCGTTAGGTATGCTATGTGTGTACTGTAGGTGAGATCGAATGAGATGTGGACGCAAATATTTTTATGGGAAGAAACACAATTGAGAGGTATTTTAGCTTTTCTGTAGGCTGGCGGCTTGTTAGTACGTCGAGTAACGCTCAGTGATTTACATTTTCTTACGTTCTGTTCCATCTGCCATGTGTTACACCACACACTGATGGCGTCAAGGTCAGGTTGGAGAATGGCTGCATGATTGTTACATGCAATTTCTCTAAATATTTCGCTGTTAAAATCAAATTGTATCATTATAGGACGATGCCACACTTGCAGATGCAAAGCAGGACCGTACGGTTCCCGCTACAAGTAACCATAATACACAAGCTACAGTATAGCATATAGACGACGGGTAATATCGGTTGCATACTCTCAGCTAGATGACTAATGTTGGCTTGTGTCGGCTGAATGAGGACAATGTAGGCTAGTGTTCGATAATGTAGGCTGAAGTGTTGATTTGGGCACCTGCTATGGCAAGAGGGCCGTCGTTTTACCTTTACAAAAATGACGGTGCAACAATTATCATGTACACGTGCGGCAGCGGCACAGCATGACGACGCAGAATTTTAGATGCGAAGCAGGTTTTGCGCTGGGCTGTTTCCGTAGTTCCATTGGCGACCGTCCGCTTTCTACCACCTGGCATAGGCATCTGAGCGCGCGCTCGCGCCCAGGAGTGTCTTCTTCTTGTTGTTCTTCGACCGCCTTGATGATGATACGTGCAGAGAACTTTAGGGTCCCGGGCTGCCGTATGCTCTCCTAGCTTGGCGTAACGCAAACAAACCTATGTCTGCTGGCACGCGCTAGCGCGTTCGGGCCTGGGTAAGGGACTGGGTAAGACGCTGTGGCCTCTCCCCCTTACACTCTCTCAGCGATCACGTGATGGCGTCGGGGAACGAGTTTCTGCAGACGCGCGACGAACTCGCGTGGCGTGCTCCAACAAGAGTTCGGGACGAGGGACAGCAACTACAGTGAATTCATGGTGTGCTCTACTTTCAAGGACGCGTTAACATCGGGCAAGGTGCCCGTGATGAACGGAACTTTAGGTCGACACATGCGCTGCTTCGCATCCCCACATGGTTCCCTTTAGCGGGAGATGGTGTAATTTTTTATTCTTGAACGCAGTGCCCGTGTGAGTTGGGCGCAGGTAACATACGGTCCATCCCCTGCACGTGTATACATGATAACTATTAAATGCGAAGCATTTCTTAGCGAACTTCTGCGACTTTGAGCGTATCTATCTATCTATCTATCTATCTATCTATCTATCTATCTATCTATCTATCTATCTATCTATCTATCTATCTATCTATCTATCTATCTATCTATCTATCTATCTAGCCGCCTACGACTTTGTGCTCTCCTGGCCGTTTCGTTAATCGGATGTATGCCCAAATTGGTGTCTCATAACATGGCCTTATTACGAACATAAATGACAGGTCATATCATGAAAATCATGACACGCATGTCATGAACAGCATGATTTACATACCACGGCCTTTGGGCTCTTGCGGCCTTTCCGTTAATTTCATATATACCAAAATTGGTACGACGGGGCAAGAGTTCATGACGAACATAATGACTGGTCCTAACATGCAAATCATGACGCGCATGTCATGTGCAGCATGATTTACATTACATGGTCTCGGGGCGCTCGCGGCCGTTTAAATGAAGGGATACATACGAAAACTGGTATGGCGAGACATTTCTGTATGAAGAACATAACTGACACGTGGTAACATGAATGATATGCAAGTCATGTACAACCTGATTTACATGCCACGCTCATGGTGCGCTAGCGGCCGTTTCAGTGGATTGATATACACCAAAATTGGTTTTGCGCGAAGTGACTGTATGAAGAACATGAATAACAGTTGGTAAGCTGAAAACCATGACACGCATCTCATGTATGTCATGATTTACATGCCACGCTCATGATGCATTCGCGGCCGCTTCGCTAGGTTGATGTACACCAAAATTGGTATTGCGCGCAGCGACTGCATGACGAACGTAACTGAGACGTGGTAACATGAAAATCATGACATGCATGACATGTACGACATGACTTACATGTGCTCATGGCGCACTCGTTGCCGTTTCGCTTGCTTAATATCCACCAAAATTGGTATTGTGCTATGTGATGAAGAACATGAAAAACATGTGGTAGCATGAAAACCATGACATCCATGACATGTATGTCATGATTTACATGCCACGCTCATGGTGCATTTGCGGCCGTTTCTCTTGCATGATATACACCAAAATTGGTATTGCGCGACAAGACCTATGACGAACGTAAGTGAGAGGTGGTAACATGAAAATCATTACGTGCAAGTCATGTCCAACCTGATTTACATGCCACGCTCATGGTGCGCTAGCGGCCGTTTCAGTAAATTGATATACACCAAAATTGACATTGCGCGAAGTGTCTGCATGAAGAACATGAATAAGAGTTGGTAAGATGAAAACCATGACATGCATGTCATGTATGTCATGATTTACATGCCGCGCTCATGGTGCATTAGCGGCCGTTTCGCTAGCTTGATATACACCAAAATTGGTAGTGCGCAAAGCGACTGTATGACGAACGTAAATGAAAGGTGTTAACATGAAAATCATTCCATGCATGTCACGTATGGCATGATTTACTTGCTATACTCGTGGTGCACTCGCGGCCATTTCGCTCGTTTGATATACACCAAAATTGGTATTGCGCGATGTGACTGCATGACGAACATAAATGAGAGGTCTTAACATGCGAATCATGTGATGCATGTCATGTACGGTATGATTTACATGCCACTGTCATAGTGTGCTTCCGGTCGTTTTGTTAACTGGATATATACCAAAATTGGTATGGCACGACACGAGTGCGTGATGAACATAAACGACAGATTCTATATACCAGAACATGCGTTTCATTGGTATGGTGTATACTAGATTGTGCATGCATGCGTGCATGGCAAACATGCGATATATGGTGGACTAGATGCCATGGCGTGAATGACTTCGTATGGCTCAAAGACAAACAAGGCGATGTATGCAGCTCTTTGCTGGCTGCTTCGCATTACATCGATTCTCACAGTGCGTGGGATCTGCCGAATTTTTTTAACTGCGGAGCAGTTTAAGGGACCGCCCTCTCGTAGTCACGTGTGTCGCGTTCGCATCGCGAAGATCCCACGCTTGATAAAATAAGCCAAGCAGGCTGCACGCTTTAAACGCCAGCGCTTGCTTGCCTGTGCTCCCCAGCGACACCGAAACGCTAAATCGTGTGTCCGAGCCAGTGAAGCGACAGCGAAACGCCAGACAGAGATCTACGGAATAGATAAGGGGACGCGAAACGCCAGCGCCGGGCCTTTGACGCAGGGCGCTGTAAACAGTAGAAAAACAGTAGAAAGGAGACCACCGAATAAAACATTGCAAATCGCAAAACAAATCAAATGATCACAATAAAGGCAAAGAAAAAGGTATAAAATGTGTCAACCACACCAAAAAGAACGCAAAAAACAGAATGTGTAGCTTCCTTCTCAGATTGTGTAGCTTCCACTAGGGGTGGAACTTGCTTTGATTTTTAATGCGATACATGTCTTAGAGAACCAAAGGCACTTTGACCATTTCTATCTATCTATCTATCTATCTATCTATCTATCTATCTATCTATCTATCTATCTATCTATCTATCTATCTATCTATCTATCTATCTATCTATCTATCTATCTATCTATCTATCTCTTGGCAATTGCATATTCGTCTTGAGAACTTGATATATAACAAAATTGGCACAGAAGAACACGAATATATGATGAAACGATTTGCAAGTGATGACATGAACAACGCGACTTCCCTGCCGTGTACGTCATGAAATCTTTTGCGCCAATGATGCGATATGTGGGCGGCCCATGGTGTTCGGGTATGCACCACAGGTGATTCTAAGTCTATATAGACCGAGACTTCGAAAATGTGAACCGGATAGTGTGAAGGAGCCTGTGTCACAGAAAATGCGGCGGCAGGGCCGGCTATGTTGTTGATCGGCTAAATATCCCGATGGTAGCAAAGAATAAAAATCCCGGCTCGAGCCAAAATCGAACCTAGGCATTTTTCATGACAGTCATGTATTAACGCGATAGCGTTAAAGAGCTCGTATCGCGGAAATTCCGCCGTCGGCGTCGGCGCCGTTGGTTGTGAACGAAAAATCATCATCTTGTCCGTGACCGAAAAATCGAAAAAGCTGCAAATAAAATAATAAAAATGGTGGGTCCGAGCGAGAATCGAACCCAGGCCGTCTGCGTGGCAAGCAGGTGTTCTACCACACAGCCACGCCTCTGCTTGGAGCTGCACTGAAAGTAACTTTCATGCATCCCAAAAATACGCGTCCTGTATACAGGTGTCACAGTACGAGATGTAATATCGCAGCAATATTGCCTGGTACAAGCGTACATTGCCATCGGGCGTCACACCATGTCAATATGATAACGACTTGGTGGTTTAAAGACAGCCACCCATTACAAAAGGCACATATAGTACTGCGGGTATTCCCTTAGGACCACGTATATAGTGGGTGCATAGCAACTTCGAAAAAGTTTCTCGCGCATAATTGCTCCTGGTTTAAAGCGTGCTACCCATTACATAAGGCACACACCTTAGTGCGCGCATTTTGTTAAACACTCGCAGTGTTCGAAGTGCGCACTAGGGGCAGGATATCGCTATCGCGTTCAACTCTTAAAGGCGAAGCTTAAGCGTCCCCCAATTTTTAAATCGATAATGTTAGAGAGCTGGCTTCGCAGAAATTCCGGTGCCGGAGTCGATGTCGGCCAGTTCATGATGATGATAATTTTCTATCTACGACACATGGCAAACCTCGAGCATGACAGCTCAGCTGTAAAGCATCAACAAAGTGAGCATAGGCGTAGGTTCACGTGTCGCCTTACCGACGCGTAGTGGGCAATTCGCAAACTCGCAAAACGAAGAATTATGCCGTAGTGGGAAATTCGTAACTATACGTGCAGTAGACATCCTTGGTTAGTTTTAATCGGGCAATGTAACTCACACAGACACTCTGTGGCAAGGTTGAAGGCGGTGCGTATGGGGCCCCATTACGCTATCCCGTTCCACTCTTGAGGGCGTAGCTTATGCGTCATCCAAAATTTTCTACCACTG
Organism: Rhipicephalus sanguineus; assembly: GCF_013339695.2. Taxonomy (NCBI): domain Eukaryota; kingdom Metazoa; phylum Arthropoda; class Arachnida; order Ixodida; family Ixodidae; genus Rhipicephalus; species Rhipicephalus sanguineus. The sequence goes on along the minus strand of NC_051182.1, from coordinate 74,045,840 downwards.
AGCCCCACCCTTGCTTCAAAATGATGCGGAAAAAGGCTCTATACAAGTGTCATCGCAGAATAACGTCAGTTGGGGCGGATGTGTCGGCTGTCGGCTTTTATATCTATGCAACAAAGATTGCATATTTGTCTCCTCAAGCTATAGTCAAGCGTAGCGCCAATACGCCTACGACCGCTGGGTATGATATGCACATCACCGCCCCGTAGCGTGCACTCCGTGCCGATAAAACTCACGTATCTGCTCTAACGTGAGTGCCGCCGTTACGCTGGACAATGACCCAGTGGACGATGATGTCAGTGCTCTCGGTGTGCTTGGTAAGCACACGAAGTGCGCAAAACTACTCAATTTGAACAAAGGCACCGAACAAACTCTTAATTCTTGACTTAAAGCAAAAAATCACAGCATATCCACGGAGTGAATGATGATGAGTGGGCGAAGCTGCGGAGGTTCATCGGTAAACCGTGAATCTTCCGTGAATTCTGCCCAGTACATCATCACCGACGTGAGATCGGGCGCGTTTATACTAAAGTTTCGATGAGAGTTATGACGACTTGCAGCTCACTTTAATTTTACATGTACGCTGTGAACTTTCAATGTTTAGAAAACCATTCATTTAGAAAACATCTGGCGTCTTTCGTTAAGCAGCTGGCGTCCTTTCGTTTTGCTTTAGAAACATCTGGCGTCTTTTCGTTTTGCTTTTAGAAAACATCTGGCGTCATTCGTTGGTTTATTTCATCAATCAACGGCGTTTTGAACAAAATTTTTATTGTTTATTCACGCACAGGAGAAATCTCACCAGGCACTACCTTGGAGGTAAACAATGGCTGCTAATGGGAATGAGAGACAGAAGTCAGCTTTTAGCTAACACTTACACTTCTACTTCTACTAACGTTTCCTACTGGAACATGCCAATGGCTGCTAATGGGGAATGAGAGACAGAAGAATTCGGCTTTTAGTTAACGCGCACGCTGCGAATTTTTTATTGTTCAACAACGCACAGGAGAAATCTCCCACCGGCACCACCTTGGAGGTCAAGATCTGGTACTAGCGTTACGACTGGTTACGCACTACGAGGGACGAACGGGTGCCGCTTTAAGGAGCTTCGCCCCTAAAATCCGATGAAGGCTGCTACTGCATGACCGTATCGATGAAATTGATTCCCGCAATGCGTGGGACCTGAGGGATTTTGATTCATTTATTCTTTCATTGCTATGCCTATGAGTGAGTGTTTTGCTAGAACCCACCTTGTGCTGGCGAGGAGTCGGTAACCCATATTTAAACGGCAACATTCCAAAACATTTTTCTTATCTCCCAGTCCTTTGATTAAATGATGAAATGGAAACGTAATGATTTTTTGCAACACTCTGTATTCAACAGGAAGTGAGTAAAGCTATTTAAAGAGGCTTCAGAATTTTGCAGTGTAACCAGATCGACCACGGTGGCAATTCAGGAAGACTTAAGCAAGATGTGTCCCCACGCATTTGGCTCCATCGACAGTACAAATCCTTGTCGAAAACTTTTCGACACTCTTCGAGAGTTGTAAACGTTGTACCACGATCACCACAGTACTAGAGTGTTCTAGAAAATAGTACACTGTACTAAATTGTCTCTGTATTGTAGGTCACTATTCGCATTACTGGGCTCATTGTGCGACCTTGCTGTAGCCAATGAGCAGTGGCAGAAAAGCGGAACATAGATTACGTGCACGTGCTTGATAAAGATAGAGGAGGCACTGGCTTGATCGAAAAGCGAGCGTCTGAATACTTAACGTGGGCTGGCGATTGATCAGATGGTCAGTAAAGTTGAAAGTTGGGCGAGTTGGTGACAGTTAGGGTTCCGCGTTTTTGGTGTTCATTTTCCTTGAAAATCGGCGGGCCCCAAATTCTTAGATCAATTCATATCTGAATACTAAAACATCAAAACACACGAAGCACATTTTTTAAAAAGGTTTGAATGCACAAGAACATATACGCACAAGCGAAATACTTGAACACAAAACACCTGTATTTGTGCGTATAACAACCTTATGCTTAAAGCTTATTGTAAAGCACGCAAGCATACTTTGCGAGGTTGCTGTCAGTGAAAGAAGCGCACCCCTTTCGATTGACGACTCTGTTACGTTTTTCAACAGACGTGCCGAAATGACCAGACAAGTTCCGGGTGAACGACGTTTATTGACCCATGCTTGTGGGTTCGTGGCTACGGCAAGAAAGAGCGCCGATAGCAAGCGGCACTCCGCTTTTAACACCTAGCGGCGCATGCGCACTTCGCAGAGTGCTCTTATCAATGGAGCGCCAGCCGACACAACACCACCTCCCCTTCTTTTTAATAACGCACACAAAGTCATTCAGAGTCCAGCTTGGAATCTATCTGGTGGGCGACGATTTCGCATGGGGTAGCGTCTTGCCTCGGCGGGTGCTGGTGTTGCCTGTGGCCTAACCGGAGTCACCCTGGACGGTTGTGGAGTGGGAGGAACTGGTGCGTCGCCAGTCTCAGGAAAAACCAGGAACTCGCTGGTCGTAGCTTCGCCAGCTGTTCCATGCGTAGGGGTAACGTCCTCTGCAGGTCTGTGCAGCAGCTGATCCTGGTGGCGACGCCAGGTGAAGGTGCCCCTCTGTGTGGTTGCACGCACTTGGAAAGAGACAGGACCTGTTTGAGCAACAATCACAGCGGGAGTTCACTTTGGTTTTCCACAATAATTACGTGCTAACACGTTGTCGCCTACCAAGACATGACGTTCGCGACACAGACGACTTAGTGCCTGAGTGCACTGTCTGTGGGCTACTCTTTCCCCCACGAAGGGCTTTACGGCATCTAGCCGACTGCGTAAGCGTCGTCCCAGGAGCAATGCGGCTGGTGATTCACGCGTCGTCGCATGCGGCGTGTTGCGATACGACAGCAAAAATTTGTGCAGCTTTACCTGCAGTGTCTCTCCTGTGCCGTCTTTGCGGAGGGCGTTCTTTAAGGTCTGAATTAAACGCTCTGCCAGCCCATTGGAGCTGGGGTGGTAGGGAGCCGTGAGAACGTGCCGTGCCCCCATTGCCTGCACGAAGTGCCTGAACTCCTGCGAAACAAATTGAGGTCCATTATCGGAAACAATTGTTTCAGGGAAACCAAAACGTGCGAAGAGCTCGGTCAAACAACGAATCGTGCTTTCTGCAGTTGTCGAGCGCATTTCGAAAACCTCTGGTCATTTGGAATGTGCGTCGACCACTACTAAAAGCATGGTATTCTGAAAGGGTCCTGCAAAGTCTACGTGAACACGTTGCCACGGTGAAGTCGGCCATGACCACGGGTGAAGAGGTGCACTGATTGGCGCGTCGCGTTGCTCTTGCCAACTAGCGCAGCTTTTGATGCGAAGTTCGAGGTCCGCCTCCAGCGTTGGCCACCACACGTAGCTGCGCGCTAGTTCGTCCAGAACGAACCCTTGCAGCTTTGCAGGGACGACTACTCTTGTGCCCAGCATGACATCCCCGATGCACCGCCAGCTCGTTGCACCTGCGAAAAAAAAGGCTTCAAGTGCTCATCCGTGATCGACGGTGGCCATCCAACATTTGTGAATTCCTTCACTTGACAAAGAATTCGGTCTTTACTCGTGGCAACCGCGACATCTCGACTAGAAACAGGCAACGAGTCCAAGCGCAACGAATAAAACGCTTCTGTTTCTTTGGTTTCCGCTTCAAGATCTGGCAGCGGCAGACGCGAGGAGAAACCGGCTTCCGCGTTCTCGCTTGATTTCTTGAAGATAAGATTGTACGAGTACGCTGCCAACGTCACGGCCCAGCGTTGCAACCGAGCAGCCGCGATGGTGGGAATTCCAGTTGTCGGGCCCAATATTGTTTGAAGAGGCTTATGGTCTGTGACCAAGGTGAATGAGCACCCATAAAGATAGAAGTGGAACTTCTTTACACCAAAAATGATGGCTAACGCTTCCTTCTCCAGTTGACTGTATTTTTCCGCTACGGATAGCGTTCTTGAAGCGTAAGCAATGGGTCGTGCCCTGCCGTCATCGTAGACATGAAATAGGACGGCTCCTACACCATACTGTTTAGGGCCCGCTCACGCTAGCGGCACGGCAGCTCGCCGTTTGCCGTTTGACGTTCTCAGGCTGCCGTGTGCAAGCGATTTCGTTCGCGCACGTCTGCCGTTCTTTGCCATCCGCAGAATAGGTCCGAGACCCATGTTCTCGCCGTCCTCCGTCTGCCGCAGAGCGACGTGGCCAATCAGCGACGGAGGAGCGGTTGCCATGACTACGGCGCGCCGCGTCGTCTGCTTTTGGCTTTCCGTGTCGTCTGCGTCTGCCGCGGGACGCGTCGAGCTGCTTGCTCTTTTTTTCTGCGCTTTTCACGCTAGAAGTGCGTATTTCGTCCGTGTCGTTTTCCAGGCATGGTTTCAGCAGTCGATAAAGCGTTTTAGTCTGTCCCGCATTAAAAAAAAGCGTCGCGCACGATCAAATAAAGTGTCCCCAAGCTGGCGCCAGGTCAAGTGGCGCCAGCTATGGAGAATCAGAAACAACTAACAAACGCGTAATATATGTCCCCCGAGCATTCGGAAGCGCCCTTCTCGACTCGCTAAGCCTACAGCATCGATTATTTGAGCACGGCTCTCAAAAACGGGGCCGAATCGGCACGAATACTTTGCTGTCGAAGGTTAAGGACATGAATCTAAAGCAAATGGAAGCATCAGTCCGGAGCTTACACGCTACAGAGCGCACGGCGGCCACTTGGTAGATTCGAGGTGGACGACAACCGCTTTCAGCAGTGCGGTCATGTTTTTCGGAGGCTCGCCGGCGAAGCTTGCCGTGCAAGTAGGACAGCTCTCGCGAGTGCGGCGACGGCCGACGTTCTGCGGCACCGCGCCGTTGCGGCAGGCTTGCCGCTAGCGTGAGCGGGCCCTTACGCGTCGCATGCCAGCCTAAGTTGTCTTTCAGGCTCATAGTGGGCAAGCGTAGATGGTTGCGCCAGCATAGTTTTCACTTGGTTGAACGCTTTTCGAGCATGCTCATCCCAGTGCCGCGCTACCTTTTTCTGCAGAAGCCTGTAAAATGGTTTAGCTATCGTAGCTAACTGGGGCACGAACTTGCTGTAATAGTTGATAACTCCCAACAAAGACTGAAGCTGCTTCTTAGACTTCGGCTCTGGTGCCTGGAGAAGTGCGTCAACTTTATCAGACAATGGGGATATGCCTTCAGCGCTGATTTTGTGGCCAAGGTAGTGAAGTTCGCTTCGGAAAACGAGCACTTCTCTTTCTTTACCCTGACGCCTCGCTTTTGAAGACGCTCTAGCAGCGCTTCGAGATTGGCTAAATGGTCCTCTGTTGTTTTCCCCGTTACCAAAATATCATCTAGGTAGCAGTAAACACCCTTGAGGCCCTTCAACACAGTGTCCATTATCTTTTGGAAAATTCCCGGCGCGGAAGCGATTCCAAAAAGGTAATCTGTTGACAACGAACAATCCCTTGTGCGTATTCAAGGTTAGGAATTGCTTTGAGGCATCAGACATCACCACTTGCTGGTAAGCGCGGTTCAGGTCGATCTTTGAAAAATGTGTGCCTCCAGACAGAGCCGCGAACAAGTCATCGACCTTCCGCAGCGGATAACGGGTGACGTCAAGGCACGGATTCACTGTCACCTTATAATCGCCACAGAGGCGTATGCCACCGTCTTTCTTGATGACAGGTACCACTGGCGTGGCGTAATCTGATGTGGCAACGGCTGTTATGATGCCCATTTTTTCCATTTTGGAAAGCTCAGCCTCGACCGCCTTTTGCAGAGCGAACGGCACGTTTCTTGCTTTGAGAAACTTCGGTGCCTGATTGGGCTTGAAATGCAGCTCGGCCTTTTGTTCGGTAATCATGCCTAGCTCATCCTTAAAAAGAGAGTCGTACTTCGTGATCAAAGCGTGTAGTCTTTCTTCTAAACGACAAGAAATGGGCAGCTCTGACCTTGGCAGATGGTGGACGTTCCAGATTTTGCTCCACTCCAGCCTGATTGCCTGAAGGCATTTCCGACCTAGCAATGCCGGTCCCTCCTGGTCGACGACGTATAAAGGCAGACTCGCCTTGTTGCCGCCGTGCTGCACCTTGACCTGTAGGACGCCTTTTGGTATCACCAGAGCTCCTGTGTAGGTGAGCAACTTGACTTCTGTAGGCTCGAGTCTGGTTGATGAAAAAAATTGGCGGTATGTTTGAAAGGCATGACTGTGACGGCGGCACCTGTGTCTAGCTCCATAGAGACTGCCAAATCATTTACTTTCATCGGTACTATGATAGGCTCAATACTGGGAGCAGATACACCCTTTACGGCTACCACTTCTGAGTGGGATACCACCGCTAATGTTTTTACAGGACTCTTGATGGGGCGTTTCCCAGGCGCCGTGCCGGAGGCGCTACGGCAGACTCGTTGAAGGTGCCCCCTTTTGTTGCACTTACAGCATTTGTCGTTTAAGTGGGCACACGCTTTGCCGAAATGTTTCGGCGACCCGCAGCGAAAACATGCCTGCGACTGGACACTCGAAGCCGCCTCTACTTTTTGTATGGCGTTGGCTGCATGCACACCCGTGCGGGCTTCAGCCGTGCTTTTAGTTGCCGCCTCCATAGCCAGAGCGCGCTCTACCGCTCTCTGAAACGTGAGTTTGCTGTCCTCAGTGAACAACACTCGCTGCATATCCTCTCTTAACAAACCGCATACGAAGCGATCCCTGAGGGATTCGTCTAACGAGCTTCCAAAATCACAGGTTCGTGCTAGCTTCCGTAGCTCGGCAACGTAATCAGAAATGGACTCCACTTCGACTTGCTGTCTCCTGTGGAACTTCGCTCGCTCACATATGACCGAAGGTTTCGGCGACAGTTGGTCCCCCAGGGTCTTCTTCAGTACCTCGAAGCTCTTCGTTGAAGGCAGCTCCGGGGCGACCAGCGATTTCAGAAGACTGTAGGTTCTGGGACCTATGATGCTCAGAAATGCATGTACTCTGTCACCTTCGGGAACACGGTTGACGATGAGAAACGACGTTAGCCGCTCTTCGTACGACGCCTAGTCATTCGTGGAAACGTCGAATGGTTCCATCTGGCCCAGTTGAGCAGCAAATTGCGTCGAACCTGCACTGGCTTCTTCGTTCATGATATCAGTCAGCGAATAAAATGCAGCCCTCTTCAATCGTCGATACTGAACAGAGGCTGAATGCCGAGAACACTTGCCTTCCTTGACGCTGTGCAACTCTTCAAAATCCCATCTTCGTCGCTAAGTGTTACGTTTTGCAACAGACGTGCCGAAAGGACCAGACAAGTTCCGGGTGAACGACGCTTATTGACCCATGCTTGTGGGTTCGTGGCTACGGCAAGAAAGAGCGCCGATAGCAAGCGGCACTCCGCTTTTAACACCTAGCGGCGCATGCCCACTTCGCAGAGTGCTCTTATCAATGGAGCGCCAGCCGACACAACACTCTGAGCTTTGAAAATGCCCTTTCAACGTTAGCGCTAGAAACAGGAAGCGCCAGAAGACGTGAACACGTGAAGGGAGGAAGCACTGGCCACTAGAAATTCTGGTCTCCAAAACGACAGGGGGTCAACAATGTTACATATTTCATAGCACTGATAGTTCGCAAAATCACTCAGAAGCTGGTTCATGTCGTCAATTTCATAAGCACTAATAGATAAGTAGGCCCATAGGTGTCGAACGCGCCGGGCAGCTCATGCTTCACGTTTGGATTGTCAATTTGAACACAGTACCAAAACGATTCTTTGGTGTACTGTATAGTTCCTCTCAGATGTCTGTCTCCACTTTTCTGCGACAGCTGCGTAGTATCCGTAAAAGTCTGCGACAGTCGTTAAGCGGTCAGCCTCGTCAAGGAGAGCCAACAGACTAGTGACATCTGATGCGAAGACCTCGGTTGGTCACGTCATTGACTGATGAGTGGGTGCAAACGAACTCCCAGTATGGGATAAACTTGCTGTACCAGGGTACTCTCTGCCTCAAGTTCTTTGATGATTGAGAGCACGGCACACGAATTGGTCTTCCGAAACCTCATCTTAACGAGCAATTAGGTCGTGCACAGCTTCAGGTGATGAAATAAGACTCTTGAGCTTCTCACACTTCGTTTCCTTGGCTTCGTCGCTTCTCAGGAAAGACAAAATGGCGCGCCAGTTGTCCAAAATATCTTCTAGAGCTTCATAAAAAGAGAACCATCTCGACGGACATACGGTTTTCAGCGACTTCATGGACATGCCCATGGCCAAGTACACAGGACCAAACTTACGGCGCAACTCCCGCGACGACTTCAATGCACAACAGAATCGTGAACCACGTTAAACGAGCTCGTCCTGATTCCATCCTCCAGAGCGTTGTTGAGTAGGTGTTCCGGATCTTTGAAGTGAACCAACTTGAATTCGGGATTGGAGAGTTGTAAGTCCCTGTGAAGCTTCTGCATGTAGGAAGCTGAGTCGGAGCACAATACCGCTACATCGCCTAATACAGGTACGCTCGGTAAACATTAAATCGGTAAAACCAGAAGATGTATCAATAAGAGCTTAGCACTTGCCCTTTCGACAAAGAACGGAACCAAGTCATATTGGCCCTTGAAATCGGAGTTCATCAGATAAATCCGAATATGTCAAAAAATTTACCGGTGAATCCTTATCGGATTTTTTCGAATAAAACCGAAATCACGGAGCCCTAGTGATAGTTCATGTTTACGAGGGAAGCAGCGCACTTAGACAAGGCACGACAAGGAACGAAAAAAGACAGGACGACGAAGAAAGTCGTCCTGTCTTTATTCGCTCTTTGTCGTGCCTTGTCTAAGTGCGCTGCTTCCCACGTAAACATCATCAGATGGTGCTGAAGACCCCGACAGTGCCAAAGGCAGAACGAGCCCGGCGATATGCAGCGAGGAAACATCGTGGCCTAGGAACGGCTGATTAACATTTATGGAGAAATAGCACCTAGATACATTAACTTTCCTGTGCATTCACCACGGAGTACGGTTGTTCCTAAATTGAGAAAAAAACTAAAATACCTCAGAAAAGGCCAAATAAATGTCAAGATAATTAGTTATTCTGCACTCTTAGAAATAAAGGTTGGCATATTGACTAAGTAAAAACTAACAGTTTACTTGTCACAAAGCACACTACCCTCTTAGTAAGCGAAGGTAGTAAAATGCAGGCTAGTGAAATTTCCTACCTAGCCAGTGAGTGAATAGTGCTGACTCGCATGGCTAGTCCATTACTAAGTTGTTAGCAACCGCGCTAGCAACTAAGTAACCGTATTAAGTCTAGTGGACTACACTTAGCCAATTAGAGGTTTACGCCGATTTTGTTTATATGTGCGTGTGGATGCCATATCGAGATGATTCTATTACAAAAGTATCTATAGGATAAAAATGAAGTGGCATTGACCTCGTATAATAACTAATGGCCGCTAATTCATCTATTTACTATGGTAAGTACGCATCACAGACACATACATAGGGCATAAATGGATCAGAAACGAGAACACAAACGCAAACGCACACACAGAATACCAAGATTTCTGCGTAGCCGATAGCTACTATAGGAGCCACATGAAGACTATTTATGTTCCTACTTTTGGATAGTACACCGTTTACTGCCTAGCCGCCATATAATTTAGAAAAATAATTGATGTTTTCTACACGTTAACGTGTGCCCTTACATTTGCTTATATGTGTGCCATCACGTAGCAGGAAACGTTTATTACAAGGTAATCAATAAAATAAAGTTTCTTTTATTTTCGCTAAAGACCGTCACGATTACGGCAAAGTATACTGCGGCATCTACCAAAGATCTGGCAACGTGGATGGCTTAGTAGTTACTTAGTTAAAAACACCAACAAAGCTTCCCTGATTAGTAACGGCAAAGGTTATGACCTATACTAGCTGCTGGGTAGTAAAGGGATGCCGCGAAGGTAGTAAAATACGCTCGAAGCTAGTTAATACAACCCTTTACTAACTGTTTACTAACTTTATTTCTTAGAGTGACGCAGAAGCACGGGCAGTGGGCATTTGTGTGCGAAGCTTGCCCAGAATTTTGGTGTTAATAAGGAAGGAGTGCTTTTTTTTCAAGAAAGCGTTGTATTGACTGACCTGTGAAGCTGGTTACTGTGGTGTTCCAAGAAACCCGCCTCACCTATGGATGGCGCGCACCGAAGAAATAATAATTCAAACAAAAAAATTGAACCAGCTCCGCTTCGCGGACACCGATTAAACCGCGAAGCTGGTGGCATTCCATTCGTCGGGCTAACGCATATCTATGTTTAGCGCGTCTTTGAGGTATGTTGCATCACTGATTTTTATTAAAGAACTCTTTGTTAACATTTGAGGTGTTGGTATAGTTTTATCGCATCTTGACCATACCACTCCTACACACAGATTTGCAAAGAAGTCTTCGCTTAAGATTCTCTTATTCGGGGTGTGAGAATAGTGAATTTTGGAAACGGATCGACTGCGAATGGAATACGAATACTAATCGAATACTTTCAAATAGTTTTCGAATAGTAAGGCAACCATTTTCAAAACAGTCCTAGAACTCCAAAACATTTTTTTTCAAACAAATAGTCATAAGCTTTCATTAAAGAACATTATGGTTACTTTTAAACGATTTTAAATACAATCTGGAAAATTGAGGTAAACTCACATATTGCAGCGACCAGAGCCTTCGAGATATTTTTTTAACTGTGGGTTGAAATACAAAGGTGCCTGCAGTATTGAAGGTGATACTTTTTCTCCTGATTTTTAATAAAACTGAGACATAAAAGCAAAACAATTTTGAACCGAACACCACGCATACAGCTCAAGCTGTTGTGAAACAGATAAACAGGTCATCACAACGTGGGCCTCGACACCGAAAGCATAGTAAAGACTAAGAATGGGATTGTCAGAAAAGGCGCCTTCATCCGGTAATCAATGTAGTGTCGGTATTCTCGTAAAAGCTTGTGCTGAATGCGTATTGGTAATTTAGTTATTAAAAGAAAAAAAATAACCTTCGGCTGTTCCAAAGTTTTGTTGTATTGCGATTCTGCTGTCGGTGCTCATTATTCGAAAAGTATTCGAAAAATAACCGTCATTTTGAATACGCACTATTAGATTCGAGTACCGAATCGAACAGAACACTATTCGATTCGTTATTCAAAATTTCTGAATTTTCGCACACCCCTAGCTCCGATATGTGATATCACTGCTCTTTATTGAGCACTCTTTGTTAAGTGAAGAGGCGGTAGGATAGCCACCACCTTTTATAACCACAAACTATCACGTGACAGTGGTGTGACTCGGTAACGCGCACGGCTATTTCTTGTGCTAACTGTTGCCTTCTTCCTTTTTAGTGGAAGTCTTGTGTACTGGGATTTACCCAATTTCTGTTGGATGTATGCGTTTATAGTGATGATAGTTTTCTGATCGGCTGCACGGATTTCCGTGGTACATACCATTTTGTTGGGCTAAATATTCCCTTCTTTTAAATGGACCAGTGGTAAGCAGTGGGATTTACCCAGTGTCTGTGGCGCGTACCCGTTTATCATGCCCACAAGCGTTACCACGGATCCCGGACATGAAAGGCTCGACGAAGAACAGCTTCGCTGTTCATAAGTTTCCCTCCCGACTGCGGTTTCAACCCGGTTTCAATGCAGCCGTTCACTACCCTCTCCTCTCATATTTTCCTACTCTTCCCCGTCAACTATCCTTCGCGCATCCTTTGAGTTCATGGGTGAGAGAACTAGTGATGCAGAACTATCGGTAAATTGACTATCGATAGTATCGATAGTTCTTTTGAAACTATCGATAGTGTAAACAAACTATCGATAGTGCTACTATCGACAAACTATCGATAGTGCAATCGGTAGTACCATCGGTAATATTACAATAACGATATTACTATATTACTGCCACGCGTGTTTATTGCTTTGTTTTGACGTATTCAGGTTTCACCCACAAAGACTGTTAGCAACGTTTGACGCAGACCGCGCCGTAATGTTTGAGAAGTTTCACAATTGTTTGAGATCATTCTGTTAAGATTACGCGCCGGACGCGAATACTCAAAGTTATTCGAGAGCTTAAGCGAGCACCAGCGATAACGCGGAACGGTTTGATGACTGATGTATAAAGGACGACGCGCTCCAACGATGATCAAATTACTCAACGGCTGACGACTGCTCCCGGCCCTATCAGTGCGTAGCATGTATCGCTTGTATTTTGAGTTTTGATTTTCTGGGCACAAGTTCGCCCAAATAAAGAGCTCCGTATTTCCCTGTCTTGCTGCAGCATTCTTCACCGTCACAACCACGTGACAATACTATCGATAGCGGTGTGAACAATGATGCGGTTGCTGACCGGACATATTGTCAAAATATTTGCGATAGCCTACTACCAGCTTCGCTTAATTTATGACCCATTTTTGGCCGAGAAATTATCTATTTCGGCCGTGAAAATGGCGGACTCTATCCATCAATAAATTCGTATCCAAAAGCAACGAGTTACAGCTTACAATTAACTTCTTGATATTTTTTTATTTTGAAATCATAAAATGCAATATCAATTTGAAGCCGCGCAGTCCCACCACATGTAAAGGCTTCCATTCCGCTACAGCTGAAAAGTTTCACTTTATGATAATGTGTCAGCAAAGCACTCTGGTGGAACACAATCATGTCAACTTTCTTGCCTTTGAGCCTGCTCCTCCGGCTGCACTATGTACCACGCGCGCGGGGAACCGAGTTTATCCTGCAGTGAGTCGGCGATGTTATTTTTATGCTATCGATAGTACCATCGAATTTCCTACTATCGATAGCACTATCGATAGTATTTTTGACTATCGATAGCTCGATAGTGACAGCTATCGATAGTATCGATAGTACCATCGATAGTTCTGCATCACTAGAGAGAACCCTTTAAGTGGTGGTGGTACGTAACGACGGATGCCAGATGAGGTAATAGAGAGTTTGAGAATTGGGGTGCCAAGACACTGGGCCCCCAAACTGCGTTGGGTAAAAATAAGGTCTTAGTTCTCTTCTCGTGACGTTACAGGAGGTGGCGGATTGGTAAGCGCTATTCAAGAGAGGTTATCTCATAGGCGCAACCTGCGGAAACTCTTTTTTTTTGCAAAAATGAGCATGCCTGTGTTTGAAAGAAATTTTACTGCAGGAAAATTATAGGGGCAAAGCATTTATTTACACAATCCAGTTTCGTTTTGTGCTCGCACTATGTCAGGAGCAATACACCTATTTCAGGAGCTGTTGGTTAAAATGCTGGTTAAACGTGGCATTGGAACCTTAGCTTGACCAATGTGCTCGAAAGGACATGTCCTCATAAACTCTCAAAAGAGTTAGGACAGGTGAAGCTCCTGGTAGCGGCATGCTATCCTGACCATGTAATCGTTGTTGTCGCCGAGAGCATGCGCAGATTTCGAGCAAGTGATAAAGACAATCATGAACCTGAAACGGGCAAAAAAGAAGTGGCCCTCATTCAATATATACACAGAACATCTCATAACTTGAAAAAAATCGCGCAAAAAGCGAAAATTAAGGTGGTGTTTTCTGCAGCTGCAAAATTAAACAGTATTTGCCGCTTTGCGAGGCTATACAATTCAATGAACCAGTAACAAGATTGTCAGAAGAAGCACGGAACTAGGTATATAGATTGTATTGAAAATGTTGTGTATCAGATTCCTCTCACATGCGGTAGATTTTATATAGGTCAGACGGGTCAGCACAACGAACCCGTTGTGCTAACGATAGAATGAGAGAGCATGACAACAATGTAAAACGTGCTCTAGATGGTTGGTTAGCCATCCACTGTAGGTCATGCACGTGCTCACCTCTTCTCAAGAAATGTAGTGTAATCAGTAAACACAGTGATCGCCTAACACGTGAAGTTGTTGAAGCGTATACGATTGCGCAGTTGGTGAAAACTGTGTCAGCACTTCGTCAATCGCACTATTGCCAAAGGAAATGGAGTATTTACGGAGGCGTATGTCGAAATCTGTCTCGGTTCTGCTGTTGGCGGCCTATCTGCTCTATATCCAGTGACGCAGCATTACGCGAGTAGTTATCATGTGTATTTATAGACGATGCATTTCTTTTTTCACAATATATTTGTTGAGAGTTCAGCGCTGAGTGCGTTCCCTTCCTGTGTGTCCTGTGGTTTTCGCGCTGTGTTTTCTCAATCATATCCAACTAACAAGGCCAGCTCTCCGCAATTTTGGTTGTTCGAAGTTGCTAAATATATCTTCGAGAGAAAGGTGTTTCCATCAAACACAAAAAAAAATCAAAGCCACTTCCACTCCAAGTGAGAGCTGCATGAATTGCGGAGCATTGATTCGCCTCTATTTCATTTGCTCTTATTTGCTCTTTTCAGCTCTTTTTTTCGTACGAACCCTTTGAAAAATCCTGGGTTGGTGGATATAGTAGAAACAATAGTGAAGAAGGGGGAAAGCATCGTGAATGTGGAAGCTGTGGGTGTCATAATGGCTGATGATGCCGAGAGTGCTTGAGGCGAGCTTCGTTTGGTGCTAAGTGAAAAATGCTGGCTGATGGTGGTGACACAAAGCATGTTTTGATGAATGGCTTGGTGAACAAGCTGCACTACGGTGGCATGATGAAAGCATGACGGAAGTGTATGGTGGATGATGGTGGCATGATGGAAATGCACGTGGCAATATGTGAAATCACTGTCATTCCTAATGTTTTCCTGTTGAATGTGCAGAAAAATATGTTTACAGTTGAAAGAAGCCAACACCGACCATCACGCTCTCGCACGCCTTCTTTATTCATGCGGCGGCAATAACCGCCTCAAGTTTTGCGGAGCACAGCAGCTGTGAAAGTTTACATTTAGCGCACGTACTTCTTAGGTTTACATCCGCGGCGTGCTGCTGTATTGTCATAAGTCTAGAGTGTCGGTGTGAACAGCAACAGTATCTGAGTTACATCGCGGCGTAGTTGTCGAGAATTAAATGAGCTCCGGCTGCGCGATTGCCCTTCCAGCTGGTAGACCACAAAACAGCCGCCGCTCGATACCGCCAAGCCAGAAATGCAACTCGGGCAATTCTTGCACACTCACGTACCTCAGCGGCCCTTTAAGGTAACACTGAAAATGCATGGAAAGCTAAAATGCGCAAACCTTTACCTTCGGCCAGCGTCAAGATAAGCCCTACCAAGTATGACTTCCACCATCATATTCTACCACCATGATTTTCACCAAAAGTGGCCTAGCGTACCGACCGACTCCATCTACGTGTCATCGGCGCTTCTGGGTTTCGGAATACGCGATTAAGATGAGTAGGAATGCCTTTACAGCACAGCTGTGGCATAGGCTAACCTAAATGGATGAATGAATGTGACCTTTATTTAAATAAATTGACGACTCCTGATCGCTGGTGGGGATAAGGCGGGAAAGGGGCAAGGAGATTAAAGAGTGATGAGCATCTTCACGTCACGCCTTCGCACGAGTCTGTCGACCTCTCCTACACCACTCGAAATAGGCCGCTTTGACTACAGTCTACCGCATATTGCAAGAGCTTTTTGGGCATCATGGTCAGACTTTATTAGGTTACGCAGAGCTGTCATGTCGGCGTGCAGCAGATGTTCAATGTGCTGTCTGCCTTTTGAGAAAGCTGCGCATGAGAAGTTAGGCATATACGCCGGATCCGCCAAAACAAGGGAAGCGATTCTCGAGGTGATGAAGGAAGAGGATGTGACGATCGATGAGGCTGAAGAGCTTTGGGAGCTGATTACTGATATAAGGCAGGAGGCAAAAGAGCGAGAAATGTTCGAGCGAGACATTGAGCAGCGCAAGCAGGAGGCAAAGCTGCATGATCGCACGGCGCTATTGGAATGCTTAGAGCGCGAACTAAATGAGAGGGAGCTCGACCGTAAAGAGGAAATGCATGAATGGTGGAAGGCACGAAACAAGCTGCGCGTTTTACAGACAGGTGAGGACATTGTTGCTTTCCTCACTGATTTTGAAGAAGCTTGTGGAAAGCATGAGGTCAGCCGAGACTACTGGCTACAAAGATTGATCCAGTTACTGCCGCAGAATCTAGGATGCGTTTTGGAGCGTATGTTTCACTTGGGAAATCGAGACTTCGATGAAGATAAGAAAGCTTTGTTAGGCCAAATTACTGCTGTAAGGCAGGCCGACTGCGAAATTCAAAAACGCGAGGAGCGGAAGTTTAAAGAGCAGGAGGCTGACTTCAAAGGCCAAAGAAAGGGTTGTACCCGCGACATTAGTACACCGCCACGAATTGAGACAGCTCAAGGCGAGCCGGCTAGATCAGAAAAAAACGCCGGGCCTGCGCTGAAACCGCAGCAAAGTCACAGCGAAAGCTGGAAGAGCGGCGTTTCTAGAGCCCGTTGTAAGCTCTCTTGGTGCTACTAATACAAGTACACTAGCAAGGTACCCACTACGCCATAAATCACAATTTGTGTGAAGTTGAGAAGCTCCTACTAAGCCACTTTTGTCATTCTGCGGAGAAGCGAGGCACCAGCTACACGTCTGTAAGGCATTATGTGTACTTTGTTGACGCGCCGACTGATGACGATGAAGAATTATGGCTTAGCCCTTTGTAATTGGTTGGAAGCTTCAAACGGCGCACCAGTTATGCAAATTGCATTGGGTCACGTCCGGTCGCTATTTCCCTCTCCCGCCATGCTGTATAACATACGTTGACGTGGGAGAGAGGGGGGGGGGGCGAAGAACTTTACTGAGACCCCGAGGAAATGGATCATGCGCTTATGGGCTTCCTTGGCAACCAATACACGTGCACTTGCGAGAAAACCACTACGCTATAAATCATTGTAATTTTTTAGAAGAAAAATGGCACTACGGCATTTTTTGTCATTCTACAGAGAGCCGTGGTACCTGCTAAACGCATGTAAGGCATTATGCGCACTTTGTTGATACTGTGCCTGATGACGATGAAGAATTATGGCGGATCCCTTTGTAATGGGTTGGAATCATTCAACAACCTACTCGTTGCGCAATTCGCATAGTGTGACGCCTGGTTACAGGATTCGTGTTTTGCGACGCTTGGTGCTTATCTTACTCTTCTACCACGCTATATTGCGTATGTTAATAGAGTCTTTTAGCAAGTTACGGAAATACGGTGCGCAAATACGGTAAGGCAGTACGGTACCGCTCCTCCTTTCCCGGTCGTTGAACGGCCAAAGTACAACCAGCGGGAAAGGAGGAACGCTAACGTACGGCCTTACCGTATTTGCGTACCGTATTTCCGTAACTTGCTAAAACTCTCTAATGTTGTTTCTTCCCGATATGAATCCTGGAAGGGACCTTTTTGCAAAGCAGTTTCATGCACCGGCATGGCTCAGAGGTAGAACACTGGGCTCCAACGCAGAGGGCCCAGGTTCGAACCTCGTTCCATCCTGGAATTTTTTTCTTATTTCGCGCACAGAAAAGCCTTCTGTGCGCGACCACCGCGTGTGCGCCTGAAAACTTGTTGAGGACAGCTGTTAGCTTTTCATGGAATGTCGGCTCAGGATTTGTTGAAAGGAATTTTTTTTTCTGCTGATTTTAGTTGGAATAAGTTTTCCTTGTAGTGTTCGCGACTCTTGACGATTTAGTTCAGCTATTATTGAACTTTGTTTTCTTTAGCGCTCTATGTTTTTTGTTAGCCGATATGCACTGTGCAGTTAGCTATCGGAAGATGAGTAACCCGCATCAGAGCGAGTTGAGGGCTTAAGAGAGGGGTGCCCTGAGTAGGGTCACGACAGCTGATTTCAAAAAGGGTTTGTGGCGTTTCCGTTGCTTGTCATGCGTGGACGCCAGGCAACATTAAGCCACGTGTTGGATAGCGGAACCGTAGGCAAGCTGGGAGCTTGCGGGAAGGATAGGCCAGGCTAGGCTGTGTACGAGTTTTCGCAGAGTCACGCGAAAATTGGTTTTGTTTGTTTATTTTTTCTGCGTGCGTTCTGTGTAGGAGCGAATAGGGAAAAGTTAGCGCGAGGGCCGCTTGGTTGTTTCAAAGAATTGTGGTCGCAAAAGCTGAGGTGTGTTGTTTGGACCACGCTATTGGGCAAGTGGCAGAAACGCTGTTAACCCAGCCGTACCTTTCCAGTTTAACACCAAAGCTTTAGACGCCATTTATTTGTTTTAAGTTCATGACATGTAATTAGTGTATTGCGGTAATCACTCTCTTTCGTTATTGCATCACCCATAGCACCTGCGTGCCTTAGATGATTTGGCTTTCTCTGGAAACGATACAAAACTTTAGGCTATTGATTTTGTTCATGTTTAGCATGTCTGTGTTTCTTATGGTTTTGTTAATTGATCCGTGACTTTCACGAGCGAGAGTGTAAATGGAATTTTCCAGGGAGTTTTGATTAGAGAATGTAGCCTGGTATTTCTCAAGGTCAGTTGGGTGCTCTCTGTTTGTTGTGGCTTGGGTTTGGCTGGTTCATTTACGACACTTGCAAGCCGTTTCTCAGGTCCACAGCTGGCGTTCAGCCAACGTGAGAACGAAGACAGAGGAACAAGTCTACGGCCTCTCCGGGGTGCTTTGGTGTTGCATCCCCTTCGAGACCTCCTGGGGCGGTGGACGGGCTGTTATGATCGGACTTCACGGCTTGGCGCCTCTGGATCGTCGGAATGGTATGGCAGCACCAGCTCTGCTTTCTTCGACCTCAACGTTCCCCTAAACGCACCAGATGCGGCGACAACACTGCTTGGGTACATAAGACTGAGGCGCGAAATACATTTCTTGAAAAAGAGAGAAGCAGAATTGTGTCCTGAACCATTCAAGGCTGTCAACACACCTGACGTCACGGCCGATTTTCAGGAATGTGCGCCGCAGTAATCCATTCATTGTGTGTATGGTTCCTTTGTGGCATGGCGACCCGACTAGGAGCTGGCCGTCCGCTGCGCCGACGGCGATATCGAGGCAAGTAACGACTGCACCTGTCAGCACACCTGACAGCGCAGCCTGTTTCCAGGGAATGTGCATTCCTTTTTTGTGTATTGTGTCGTTTGTTCGCCTCCTGAGACCCTTGCGTCGTCCAGGCGCGCCGCTTCTCTCGTTCCTGAAGTTCGAAGGTGGCGGTGCTTACTTTTCGTTTAGTGGACGGAGATGAAGCGAACGTGTTGATTGGACTGTCCTGGACTTGATTGTTTTCTCCAGCAGGGAATCCTGGGAAGGCCCAGGCTTTATAACGCGAGCGTCGAGACGCTCCAAAAAAGCGTCCAGAAGCTACCACAAGGCTTCGACAGGCCACGACGAGGCTACGTCGACGCGACGCAGTGTCGCTAGACGACGCTACGACACGCTACCAACTCCTCATGTAAATAAACGTTCCTGTTATCAGCTCCGGTTCGTGATCTCGACTTCTCCCTGAAGCCTGGCTGCTCCCCGGTCCTATGGGCAGACCCCCGACCACATCAGTACCTAGCGGCACTTCTCAAGGTGGCATTGTGAGTAGTTGCTCAGCCCCTGGCATCGTGTGGGCTCGGTTATCCCATGCCATGACTTGTTTTCCTAGTGGTGTGTTTTTCAATCGATATCGCATTCGGAATTGTCTTTCACTCATGATGTCCCGTATTGGTGGTATAGGAGCTAACTTGAGCAGGTCCTTGTTCCTCGTGTGCTTTGGCACTCCAGTGATCGTTCGAAGGGTTGCCCAGTGTAGCTTTTCAATGTCGGTGAGATCTCGATTGGAGAAACCGTACAAGGGTGCCCCGTACAGAATCCTCCCGAGTGCGACTGCTTTGGCAAGTGTTTGGCATGCGTTCTGCCGTGCTCCGCCATACTTGATATGCGTATTGAAACATTTTTTTCTTGTGTACGGTGTCCGCACAAGATGCGATGAGCATCGATGCGACGCGCTTCCAGCAAATGCCTCCGGTCACCAACCACCGCCGGTCGCACTCGCTGGCACTTCTCTGACTCGAATGCGAGAACACAAATTTGCAAATTCGTACGGCTTACTGAACCAATATGATGGCATATTTTTCCCGCGCACTGCACTCGTTTTGGCCGTGCTGTTGTGTAATTGTAACTAATGATAAAGCGTAACATCAGTGCGCTAGCACGGCTGCGCTGTATGTTGCGCGAATAAGCATCAATACTCAATCATTTGCACGCGCGTATTTATCGATTGAGATTACAAATTTTAGTAGGATGTGAAGATCACGTCTGTCTCGAGTATGAAATATAGAAAACTGAAGCCAAACGGTGTATTCGTTTGTAGACTAGTCATTCTACAGAAAGCAAAACATATGTCGGCGTGGCGTAGAGCTAAAGTACTCGGCTCTGGATCCGAAGGCGGCACGTTCGACTCCTAGTTGCGGAAGTTTTTTTCACGGTCGTTTTTTTTTTGTAATAATGCTTTCTACATCGCCTTCTATACAATTATTTATGTGTGACAGCTAGGCACGACGGCCGTGACGCTATAGAGCCGCTTTCCGATTCGTTACTCTCCAGCATCTAGCATATGCTACCATCTTCCACCACCGTAATCCACCATTATGGTGGATGGTGGAATCCACCAATCCAATTTTCGAGAGGGGGGTGCAGACTTGGCGCCCCCTTCAGATGAGTAGAGCGGCTAGAGGTGTGCACGGGCTCCGGGTAGCCCGAAAGCCCGACCCGGCCCGTGGGCCGGGCCGACGTATTTTTACCGCGGGCCCGGGCCGGGCTCGGGCTACTTGGAGTTTTATCGGGCTGGGCTCGGACCCGGCGCAAAGCCCGACTCAAGCCCGAAATATAGAGAATGAGCGGGAATTGTTTTCCAGCACGCATACATCGCCTTTTCCGCGACCGCCCGTTACCGCGTTTCTTTTCCATTGCAGTTGTTAGCGAGTGGAGCGACAGTGGTGAGAATGTAGCAGTTACAAAAGATGAGCCCTCCGATTATCTCTCTATGGAATCGCCCTCCTGTCCATCTGAAGGTTTAGCCTTCTGGAAAAACAAGCAGCAGAGCTATCCCAAGCTTGCCAGGCTGGCAAAAAAGATATTAGCAATTCCGGCGACGAATGCAAGCAGCGTACGTAACTTCAGTTCGGCGGGCTACATATTGCAAAAGCGCCGCACTTCGTTGAAGCCGGAATCGTTGGACTGCTTGCTGTTTTTGCACGATAATTTGGAATCTGTGGAATAGAGACTGTTCGTCGTGTGTCGTTTGATCATATTTGATATGCTCAATAAAATGCGAAAATACCGGAAAACGATGTTTTGTTTTCTCAGCGAACCTTCAAAAAGCAGGGCCGGGCCGGGCCCGGGATTGGGTTTTCGTACGTCGGGCCGGGCGGGCTCGCAGCCCTTTGCCGTCGGGCTCGGGCGGGCCTTCGACAAAGCCAGCGGGCCCGGGCCGGGCTCGGGCTCCGAAATACGGCCCGTGCACAGGTCTAAGAGCGGCGCCCTTCCCCCTGCACTTTCCTGTCCGCACGCCTATCCTGGGTTATGTATTCACACGAGTGGCCCTATCAATAATAATAATAATATCTGGGGTTTAAAGTCCCAAAAGGCCCTATCAATATGTAAATGGTTCGATGACCGACGTTTTAAATGCTAAGCATTTCTTAGCGAACTTCTGCGAGTTTAAGCGTATCTATCTATCTATCTATCTATCTATCTATCTATCTATCTATCTATCTATCTATCTATCTATCTATCTATCTATCTATCTATCTATCTATCTATCTAGCCGCCTACGACTTTGGGCTCTCCTGGCCGTTTTGTTAATAGGATATACACCAAAATTGGTATGCCGTAACGTGACTTTATGGTGAACATAAATGACAGGTCATAACATGAAAATCATGATATCCATGTCATGAACGACATGATTTACATGCCACTGTTTTGGTGCTCTTGCGGCCGCTTCGTTAGTTTGATATTGTTACGAATATATTTAACTTATTTACAATATGGAATAGTCCAGCAGTCAAGATGGCGGTTGTGTATTCTTAGAACACCGACACGTCGTCTGCCTCTTCTTCGCACACCTCCCCACAGTCATAGCTGCAACCCCGCTACATCGACCTCCGGCGGCGAAAGCGCCGACTCGGCGCTTGTTAGCAGGTGGTGGGCGAAAGGTACGGCTTCAGGCGAGCGACGTGGACGACGTTGGAAGACGTAGAGGGCGCCGTGTGGTCCAGAGGGGCAATGTCATAGGTGACCTCAGTCACCTGGCGTAGCACACGGTAAGGGCCGGAGTACTTGGGCAGAAGTTTTTCGGCCAGGCCAACATGCCGAGACGGAGACCACAGGAGAACGAGGTCACCCGGATTGAAGCGAACGTTCCGGTGGCAGCTGTCGTATGTATGTTTCTGGCGGAGTTGCGATTCCGAAAGGCGTCGATGGGCGATCTGACGGGCCTTTTCGGCTGTGCTAATAGCGTGGCGAGCATATTCGGTGGACAGGTGGGCAGGGGTGGGTACGAGCGTGTCGAACGGCAAGGTCGGTTCTCGTCCATACAAAAGGTAAAAGGGAGAATATCCAGCAGTGTCGTGGCGCGAGCTGTTGTAAGCAAAAGTGACAAAGGGTAGCGCAATGTCCCAGTCGCGATGATCGGTCGAGACATACATGGCGAGCATGTCAGTGAGCGTGCGATTCAAACGTTCTGCGAGTCCGTTCGTTTGGGGATGATAGGCCGTCGTAAGCTTGTGCTTGGTTGCACAAGACCGAAGTAGGTCCTCGATTATCTTGGATAAAAAGTAACGACCTCGGTCCGTGATGAGTTGACGAGGAGCGCCGTGATGTAAGATGACGTCTTGGATCAAAAACTCGGCGACGTCTGTAGCGCAGCTGCTCGGGAGAGGTCTCGTAATGGCAAAACGGGTCGAATAATCCGTAGCGACGGCGACCCATCTGTTACCGTTGTTAGAAAGTGGGAAAGGTCCCAAAAGGTCGAGGCCGACACGAAAAAAAGGCTCAGCAGGTACGTCGATAGGTTGAAGGAGCCCGGCAGGGTGCACAGCTGGCTTTTTCCGGCGTTGGCACGACGCGCAAGTAGCGACATAACGATGTACGGAACGGTAAAGGCCGGGCCAGAAAAAGCGTCGGCGGACACGGTCGTACGTTCTGGCAACACCAAGATGGCAGGCCGTTGGTACATCATGTAGTTGCTGAAGTACGGTCGAGCGGAGATGAGTGGGTACTACAACTAGTAGTTCTTGTCCCACTGGGCGCATGTTCCGGCGGTATAAAATGCCGTCGATGATGACGAACATGCGAAGCGAACTGTCCGTCGAGTCAGTATTCAGGCGGGTGATTAGATCTCGTAGGGACGCGTCACGCTGTTGCTCGTCACCGATGTTGCCGAAAGCGGAGAGCGAGGAAATACAGATGGACGTGTCATCCGTTACGAGGTCTGGATCGTCGACGGGGTACCGAGAAAGGCAGTCGGCGTCTTGGTGTAGACGGCCGGACTTGTAGACCACTGTGCACGTGAATTCCTGGAGGCGCAGAGCCCAACGAGCTAGGCGCCCTGTTGGATCTTTGAGTGCTGAAAGCCAGCATAGAGCGTGGTGGTCTGTGGTAACGGTGAAAGGGCGACCATATAAATAGGGGCGGAATTTACCAACTGCCCATACAAGCGCCAGGCACTCGCGCTCAGTAATAGAGTAATTGCGTTCGGCAGGAGAAAGGAGCCGGCTGGCATACGCAAGAACTCTATCATGACCGGATTGACGCTGGGCTAACACAGCGCCAATGCCGTAACCACTAGCGTCGGTGCGGACCTCGGTTGGAGCGGACGCGTCGATGTGGGCGAGGATCGGCGGTGTGGTGAGCAGCGTAATGAGGCGGGAAAAAGCACTGGCTTGGTCAGAACCCCACCAAAATGGCACATCCTTCTTGAGAAGGTCAGTGAGGGGGCGCGCAATATCTGCGAAGTTTCTGACGAATCGTCGGAAATATGAGCATAGGCCCACAAAACTTCGAACGTCTTTGGCACAAGTTGGTACGGGAAAATCGAGGACAGCGCGAACTTTGTCGGGATCGGGTCGGATGCCAGATGAGTCGACGAGATGCCCTAGAATTGCAACTTGGCGATGGCCAAAGTGGCACTTCGATGAATTAAGTTGTAGCCCAGCCGCACGAAACACGGAAAGAATAGACGAAAGTCGGTCGAGGTGAGACTCAAAGGTGGGAGCAAATACAATGACGTCGTCCAGGTAACAAAGGCAGATAGACCATTTAAAGCTGCGCAAAAGCGTGTCCATCATCCGCTCGAACGTGGCCGGCGCATTGCACAAACCGAACGGCATGACTCTGAATTGGTAGAGACCGTCAGGCGTTACAAAGGCGGTCTTCTCACGGTCGAGGTCGTCTACGGCGATTTGCCAGTAACCAGAGCGTAGGTCTATCGAAGAAAAATAGGTAGCACCATGAAGGAATTCCAAGGCGTCATCGATACGAGGTAGCGGGTAGACATCATTTTTGGTGATCTTGTTTAAATGCCCATAATCCACGCAGAAACGCCAGGTGTTGTCTTTCTTTTTAACTAAGACTACAGGGGAAGCCCACGGACTCGAAGAAGGCTCAATAATGCCTTTTGTGAGCATCTTGTCGACCTCCTGTTGAATAACTTGGCGCTCTGATGGTGAAACTCGGTAAGGACACCTGTGAATTGGAGCTGCATCACCGGTATCTATGCGGTGCTTGACTTGCGAGGTTTGACCTAAGGGCCTACCGTCAAAGTCAAATATGTCAGAGTAGGTCATAAGGAGATCACTGAGGTCTTTAACTTGAGAGGGCAAAATGTCTAAGGCAATCATCTTGGTTATGTTCTTGTGTAGTGTAGAAGAGGTGACTGCATCGACTCTATGCGGGTTTGGAGAGACGACAGCGGGCAGTTCGGGTGACACCGATGAGATCTGGCACTCGTACGACGGTGACAGAGTAGCGAGAGCAATGCCTTGTGGTAGGACTTGAGGGCTCAATCCGAAGTTCAGAAGAGGAAGGCACGTCTTGTTCGCTGTAATAGTTACAACTGTGTACTGAGAGGAGACGTTGCGGGCCAGTAGAACACTGGGAGAGGGAGAGACCACGTAATCCCCATCCGGTACACTGAAATATGGTTCAACAGCGACGCAAGTTAGGGCTTGTGGTGGCAGACGAACAGCCTCAGCACACGAAAGTTTCGTCTGAACCACCTCCGACACGTCGGCGGACGCAGGCAAGTTGTACAACACCGGCCGAGCAGTCAATGACAGCAGAGTGGTCAGACAAGAAATCGAGTCCGAGGATGACATCATGAGGACAATGAGCGAGAACATGAAACAGAACGGACGTCTGGCGGTCGGAGAACCTCACACGTGCCATGCACATTCCGAGTACAGCCGGAGTTCCCCCACTAGCGACACGTACAAATAGGGACTCGGGCGGCGTAAGGACCTTATTTAATCGTGCACGGAGATCAGAGCTCATGATAGAAATATGTGCGCCGGTATCAATGAGGGCAGTAACAGGCAGGCCATCCACTTCCACAGCAAGCAGATTCTGGTCCGTAGTGAGGGTCAGCAGAGGGTTTTCAGGTCGGGGTCGAATGCAGCATCACCTCCGGGAGCTGCATTGCTCAGTTTTCCGAGTATGGACGTCCAGTAGGGCGAGGCGACGAATGGCGACGGGGCTGAGGTGACCGGGAGCGACGATCGTGTGGGGACGGCGAACGGCTGGAGCGTCGGACCGATGTCGCAGGAGCCTTATCGTACGGTCCACCGTCACGAGCGGGAAACTGCAGGGGCCGGTGGTTGTCGTCACGTCGATAGCCAGCAAACGAGCGAGATGGAAAGGTGCGAGAACGACAGTAGCGGGAAATATGTCCTACACCGTGGCAACGAAAGCAGATCGGCTTGTCGTCCTGCGTTCTCCACTGGGCAGGGTCACGATAGCGGCGCAACATTTCCGGTGCACGAGGAGGCGTTATAGAACTGACACGAGGTTCCGTCAACGAACATACCGGCTGCAGTCCGACATTTGCAAGCTCCTCCCTCACAACCTGCTGGATCAACGAGATCGTTGGTCGAGGATCATCAGATGGCAGCGTCAGGAAAGATGGTGGCGACGCCGCCTCGATTTCTCGGCGCACGATGCGAACTACGCTCTCGTTGGTAGGCGGTTGACCGCATGGCGGCTGAAGGTCCTCGCAGGATGATGTAGCGGCCGTGTTCGGAAGTCGCATGAAATGCTGGGCAATGCGGCGACTCTTCAGCTCTTCGAACCGGCGGCACTCTTTGATGATGTCGTCCACGGTTGAGCAGTCTTTAGACACAAGTAAATTAAAAGCGTCATCCGCAATTCCCTTGAGCAAATGGCTTACTTTGTCACTCTCTGACATGTTGGTGTCGACACGACGGCAAAGGGCCAGGACGTCAAGAATGTAGGAGACGTATGATTCGGTGGAAGTTTGTGCCCGACAGGAGAGTTCTTTAGAAGCGGCCCGCTGGCGTCCGACGGCTCTACCAAATAGGTCGCGAAGCTTCTGTTTACAGGCATCCCAACTTGTTAAGTCAGCTTCATGAGCTTGAAACCACGCGCCTGCTGTTCCGCAGAGATAGAAGTCAACATTGGCGAGCATCATTGTAGGGTCCCACCTGTAGACCGCTGCAAACCGCTCGTACTTCGCAATCCAGTCATCGACGTCAACGTGGTCGGTGCCGCAGAAGTTACCGGGATCGCGCGGTTGAGTCAATACGACCGGCTGTACCGGTTGTACCGGAGTCGCGGTCGAAGCGGCAGCAGCAGAGTTGCTTTCTGTTGACATATTGAGGCTGTCGAGGACACGTCCGCTGCGGAGTTCCGTCTTGCGTAGTACCCAGCACCACCACCAAAATGTTACGAATATACTTAACTTACTTACAATATGGAATAGTCCAGCAGTCAAGATGGCGGTTGTGTATTCTTAGAACACCGACACGTCGTCTGCCTCTTCTTCGCACACCTCCCCACAGTCATAGCTGCAACCCCGCTACAATATATACCAAAATTGGTATGGCGTGACAATAGTGTATGACGAACACAAGTGACAGGTCCTAACGTGCAAATCATGGCATACATATCATGTACAGCATGATCTACATTCCATGCTCATAGTGCGCTGGCGGCCGTTTCGCTGGCTTGATATACACCAAAATTGGTATCGCGTGACGTGACTGTGTGGCGAACACAAATAACAGGTGGTAACGTGAAAATCATGACACGCATGTCATGGACAGTATGACTTACGTGCCACGCTCATGGCGCGCTGGCGGCCGTTTCGCTAGCTTGATATACACCAAAATTGGTATCTCGCGACGTACCTGTGTGACGAAAACAAATAACAGGTGGTACCATGAAAATCATGACACGCGTGTCATGCACAGCATGACTTACGTGCCACGCTCATGGCGCGCTGGCGGCCATTTCGCTAGCTTGATATACACCAAAATTGATATCTGGCGACGTAACTGTGACGAAAACAAATAACAGGTGGTACCATGAAAATCATGACACGCGTGTCATGCACAGCATGACTTACGAGCCACGCTCATGGCGCGCTGGCGGCCATTTCGCTAGCTTGATATACACCAAAATGGGCATCGCGTGACGTGACTGTATGACAAACATACATGACAGGTGGTAACTTGAAAATTATGATATGCATATCATTTACGGCATGATTTACATGCCACGCTCATTGTCCGATCGCGGCCGTTTCGCTAGCTTGATATACACCAAAATTGGTATCTCGCGACGTGACTGTGTGACGAACATAAATAAGAGGTGGTACCACGAAAATCATGGCATGCATGTCATGTAGGGTATGATTTAGGTGCCACGCTCATGGTGCACTCCAGGCCATTTTGTTTACTGGATATTTGCCTAAATTGGTATGGCATGACAAGAGTGCGTGACGAACATAAATAGCAGGTCACGCATCGTATATATGTAGTAGAGGTGTGCACGGGCTCCGGGTAGCCCGAAAGCCCGACCCGGCCCGCGGGCCGGGCCGACGTATTTTCACCTCGGGCCCGGGCCGGGCTACTTGGAGCTTTATCGGGCCGGGCTCGAGCCCGGCGCAAAGCCCGACTCAAGCCCGAAATATAGAGAATGAGCGAGAATTGTTTTCGAGCACGCATACAGCGCCTTTTCCGCGACCGCGCTTTACCGCTTTTCCTTTCCATTGCAGTTGTTCAGCGAGTGGAGCGACAGTGGTGAGAATGTAGCAGTTACAAAATATGAGCTCTCCGATTATCTCTCTATGGAATCGCCCTCCTGTCCATATAAAGTTTTAGTCTTCTGGAAAAAGAAGCAGCAGAGATATCTCCAGCTTACCGGGCTGGCAAAAAAGATATTAGCAATTCCGGCGACGAGTGCAAGCAGCGAACGTAACTTCAGTTCGGCGGGCTACATAATGCAAAAGCGCCGCACTTCGTTGAAGCCGGAATCGTTGGACTGCTTGCTGTTTTTGCACGACAATTTGTACTCTGTGTAATACGGACTGCTTGTCGTGTGTCGTTTGATTATATTTGATATGCTCCATAAAATGCCAAATTACCGGAAAGCGATGTTTTGTTTTCGCAGCGAACCTTCAAAAAGCCAGGCCGGGCCGGGCCGGGCCCGGGATTGTGTTTTCGTACGTCGGGCCGGGCCGGGCGGGCTCGCAGCCCTTTGCCGTCGGGCTCGCGCGGGCCTTCGACAAAATCAGCGGGCCCGGGCCGGGCTCGGAAATACGGCCCGTGCACAGCTCTAATATGTAGCAGAATATATGTTTCATTAGCATGGCATATACCAGATTATACACGCATGCATGTATGACAATCTCGCCATATATAGCGAACTAGATGTCATGACATGAATGACTTCATAAGCCTCAATGACAAACAAGACGATGTATGCAGCTATTTGCAGGCTGATTCGCATTACCTCGATTCCCACACTGCGTGGGATCTGCCAATTTTTTTTTCTTTTGCCAATGATGAACCCAAAACTCGTACGAGCTGCTAAAATTGAAACTGGCATTAAAATTTGTTCTCAAAATAAAAAGTCTTAAAACGTTCTCGCAAGAAGTTTTCGATGCGTGTATAAAAACGTGACGTTAGCCCGCCTACCGGAGGTTTTCAAGCTGCGTATGTTTAATTAACTTCTAAATTAAACTTCTAATATACTTCGCGCCGTCTCTGTCTACATGTTTATTGGCAGTTTTCTAGCTTTTGTAGTATTTCTTGGGTAGAGGTCGTCACCACTCACCTTACCGTACGGTTTACACGGGGCAATTCAGATTTCGTGCAAGTGCACCGCGACGGTTGAAAACGTTTTCAACTAGACGTGTTGCTCGATGCCCGCGGTAGCGTGATAATGAGCGATGATCGGCAGTGACGTGCGATCATAATTACGTCGTTGCGCGATAATTGCACAATGTACATTTATGCTAGCCCGCATGCATGTGTCCCCAGCACGCGCGCACATCAACGTGCATTCACATGGTGACCCCCGGAATTCGCAGAGGCCATAGGATTCCTGGAGAAATAGAGTTGAGGCGCACAGTGCTCACTCATGTTCATAGTACTCCCGTCTCACAATCACACAGGCACTCATAGGGGTTCACTAATTTCATATTCACGGCTTCTCAGTCTCAGGTACCTATTCATGTTCACACTCACATCTTGCTGCACACTCGTGTATTTACTCATACTTGTCTTCCAAATGAATGTGTGTGAGCCTATACATGATTGAGTGGCTTGCCTACGCTCGATGTGTAGAGCCTCTCGGTTGATTCATTGGCCATAGCGCTCATGTACTACAAGACTGTTCCATACGTTGTCGTTGGAAAAAGTGTCACAAGAGACCACTACAAGCATTGTTACTGCCCTGTAGGTTTCTCCCACATGAAACGTGTACGTCAATAGCAATACACGATCCGCCGGACATTGACGCTTCATTGCTCGCCTCCCGCCGCCGACTAGCGCTGCCGACAACCGCCAACGCAGCAGCTGCTCCGAGTGTGACGTCAGTGGGGGGCTTGGCCTTTCGTTTGACGCAAAAAAAAAACAACCAAAAGGTTTCGTGCCAGTACCTCTTAAAATTACTTCCTGGCTGATCTATATAACTTCGGTTCACATCCACACACGTGTAAAAAAAATTGGGGGGCCCTTAAGCTTCGCTTTTAAGAGTTGAACGCGATAGCGAAATCCGGCCCCTAGTGCGCACTTCAACCACTAACTGCATACTTATTAATGTGTATTGTTACACACACACGCGCGCATGGTACAGGTTTTTGATCTAAAACGAGAGTCGCATGGTCTCCAAGATACACGCCGCGCGCTTGCCATCTCGGAGGACATCAAAAGTCTCACAATGCCTCACAGATGGCAGCACATTATCTAGAGTTTGCTGTTTGCTTGATCAACGCCCCCGCAAGCCGGCGTTGGCTTGACATGTTTTCCGCTAGATGGACATAGTTGTCCATTTTTGGAGCTGTTTGAAATTTCGTGTGTTTTTAGCGGCGATGGCTGCACTATCCTGATCTTTTTCGAAGTAGTTTGATCGCCACCCAAATGCGCCTACAAAACGCCGAATGGGCTCATTTTCGTCGTGACACCTGCCGAACAAAATGCGTTAAAGGGGCCATGCAACACTTTTTGAGCAGGGTCAAAAAGCGCTGCCAATCGGTAGTCGAGGCTCCCGAGAACACGCGAACTAAATATTATAGCGAAGCGAGCGGCCTGGAATTTACAATAAATTCTCAAAGTCAGCTGAAAATCGCTCCCTCTTCTCTCGACAAATGATGTATTAGTCCGCAATATATGACGCGATTGTCGGCAGTTCCACCATTGGCTGATGTTTTAATCACGATAACACCCTCATTATTACCTTAGTTGTTAATTTTGTGTTCGATAAGTAGATAATATGTATGTTTATATTGTGTTATGCCGTTAAAACACCGAACAAACATTAATATTAGCACTTCCGGTCTCACCGACAGCTCGTCTGCTCGTAGTTGCGTGGTTGCGTTTTCTTCACCATGTGCAGTGCCGAAATCGTGAATATTTCTGTGCTTTTGACCATCGCCGGTTGCCGTTGAGAGTGGCAGCCGTTCGAGTGTTGCCTCGTCAGCTGGAAACTGCATCGTCGGCACGTTCTCACGACCGACCGAGGCAGCGGTGCAGCATTTCTCCGATAACAATGCTGGCGCCGGCTAGCTTAGGATACCTGTGTTCGCTGTATGGCGAGAGTCCCGTTCGCTGTCTGTTCAGTATGTCATCGAGCCGTACCTCGGCGTATCCTCCCCGCAGTCTCAGGTTCCAGAGAAACCGCGACACAGCAACCAAGCAGATTCGCATTTTTACGGTAGCTGCAGACAGCCGGGGGATGGGTCCGCGCCGGCCCGATGCCCCACGATCCTTTCTTCTAGTCTGTAGTTCTTTGTTGTCAGCCCGCACTCGCTGTGCGCCCGCATTCGAAGAGCAAACAGCATCGAAGTACCGCCACTGGGAGAAGGGTGCACGCAGCTTGCCGTGTTGAATACGATTAAAGCGCGAGCAGTGCGAAGAGGCGGTGTATCGGAGTGTGGGTCGAAACCCATCTCAGCTGTCATTCGTTCCGAACGCGCACGAAAGTTTGCGTCCATGGTTGGCAGAGCGATGAAAACACTACGGCAGTTCGAGGTGCACACCCAACATTACCAAACCGACTCGCAGTTTTCAAGCACGCGTGATACACGGTGCCATGGGCTCCGCCGCTCGACGACGACCGCACGAGCCGACCGGAAGTGGCGCCACAGACCACGTGGTTGCGCCGAGACGCCAGAGAGAAAAAAATGAAAAAAATGCCGCCGGCGCTGACGTCGCCTCCTTGCACCTCCGCCCTCCCTCCCTCCCTTCACGCCGCGCGCAGCTTTCCGCGCGCTCGCTGCGTTGAGTTGAGGGAGAAAGCTGCGGAACGTGATCTCTGTAATTTGGTAACACCACTTAGACTTGACGGATTCGAAAAATTTTCGCGGCATATGACTCGTGAAGAGTCATACGTCAATAATGAGACTATTCCAATATAACTAAGAAAGGTGTTGCAGGGCCCCTTTAAGGAGACTCCTTCCACTACATGGCATTTATGTAGTATTTTTTTCCCGAAGCGGCTGCAAGTAACATCGTGGCTTTGTGGTAGGACACCTGCTTGCCACGCGAACGGCCCGGGTTCGATCCTCAATGGGGTCGAAAATTATATTCTTTATTTTATTTGCTTCTTTCTCGATTTTTTCGCTCACGGACGATTTTTCGCTCACAACCAACGGTGCCGACGCCGACATCGGAATTTCTGCGACACGATCTCTCTAAGGCTATCACGTTAAAATATGACAACTGTGGTGTCATGCGAAGCCAGTGTGACGTCACGCTGATAGCGCCGGTGCTTCATGGCTATATAAGCGCTGTGAACCGGGCGCTCAGTGTTCTTTGGTGCTCAGTATTCATGTAGTAATAAACCATCTTACTGTTCTCGTTCACGGCCACTCTGGCTCTGCTCGTCCCTCGAGGCTACAACAGACTGGCGACGAAGATGAGATCCGAATTCCACTGGGCTACAAGACACCATTAGCGGCGGTTCCGAAGCGCTGCGAAGATACAGGCAGGATGGCGACGTTGGGAAGGTTCGATCAGTTCATCGAGGACGGTGACGAAGATTTTCAGTCCTACGTGGAGCGGTTCGACCACTTCCTGAAGGCCTCCCAGGTGAGCGACGACCTGAAGGTGTCAGTGTTCATAACGGCAATAGGAAAGAAGGCCTATAAAACTCTGAAAACGTTGCTGGAGCCAGAAAAGCCAGAAAACAAGACGTACGCACAGTTAGTACAGACACTGAAAGAGCAGTACGTTCCCAAAACTTCCGTGATTGCCGAGCGTTTCAAATTCAATCGTTGTTTCCAACAAGATGGGCAAGCGGTGACAGCCTTCGCTGTAGAGCTGAAGCGGTTGGCGACATCCTGTGATTTCGGAACGTTTCTGGACGACGCTCTGCGCGACCGGTTTGTGGCAGGACTTTGTGACAAAGAAACACAAGCAGAGCTGCTAAAGACAAGCAAGCTGGCTTTTAAAGAGACCTGCGATATCGCTAGGAGTATCGAGTTGGCCCGGAAAGAAAGCCAGGATTTTCAGCCCAAGTCGGCGCAAGGAATGATCAGCGCCCTTAACCGCAAAACAGATAGCGGGAAACGCCCACCACGCTGGAGAGAAGAAACTTCGGGGATGCCTGCTGGCACCAGGGGGGCGGAACCACTGCACTGTTTCCGATGCGGCTCAGAGCATGAAGCATCTATCTGCAAATTTCGCAAGTACCGTTGTCGGGTGTGTAAACGGGTTGGACACTTAGCGAAGATGTGTAGGGACAGAGGTAGAGACGCTGCGAACGTGATAGACGAGGAAAGTGACGCGGGTGAACATGTGCTGTACAATATCTATTCCTGTGAGGGGCGCACCAGACTCTACGAAATTTGCCTGAAGCTAGATCAGAAAAGTGTGCGCATGCAGATTGACGCAGGGGCGTCTGTGTCAATTGTACCAGAGTCACTGTGCAAGAAATACTGGCCCAGCCTACCTTTAGAGCCATGCAGTCTTAAGCTAAAAACCTACGGAGGCACTCCGCTGACGGTAAAAGGGAAGCTAAACGTTTCCGTAGAGCACAATGGTCAGCACAAGCAACTTCCGCTAATTGTCGTGAAAACAAACGAGAGTACTAACACTATGCTGTTGGGGCGAGACTGGCTGTCAGCACTGAAGTTAGACTGGGCTAGTGTGCATGGGGTTTGCTTGGACAAAGTGGCGTTGTTGCTTGAAAAATATGCTAAGATTTTTGAGCCTACCTTGGGTCTAATTAAGAACAGGGCCATTAAGTTAGTGCTTAAAGAGAATAGCACACCCGTTTTTTGTAAAGCGCGGTCGGTACCTTTTGCAGTTAAAGAAGCAGTGTCTTCGGAACTGCAGAACCTCGTGAAAACCGGAGTGTTAGTACCTGTTCAGCAGAGTGAATGGGCGACGCCACTAGTAGTGGTGCCTAAACCAAACAACCAGGTCAGGGTGTGTGGGGATTTCAAGGTGACACTAAACCCATGCCTAAGAACTGATCATTACCCCCTTCCCGTGATTGAGGATCTGTTTGTAAAGCTGGCCGGTTGCAAATATTTCACGGTGTTGGATTTGTCCACTGCATACCAGCAGCTGGAATTGCATCCCCAAGCGCAGTCGCTAGTCGTGATCAACACGCATTTGGGTTTATTCAAGTATACGCGCTTACCCTATGGCATAACGAGTGCGCCTTCGATTTTCCAGGCAGTTATGGATGAGGAGTTGAAAGGACTTGATCGGGTAGCGTGCTATCTAGACGACGTGCTGATAGCAGGAGCTACCTTTGAGGAATGTTCCCACAAAGTGGAAATTGTGCTGTCCCGGTTTCTAGAAAGAGGCATTCGACTGAAAAAAGAGAAATGTAAGTTCTTTCAAACTTCTGTCTTGTATTTGGGGCACGTTCTGGACGAAAAGGGCATACGCCCGTCAGAGGAAAAAGTAAAAGCTATAACGGAGGCTCCTGCACCTGCGAATGAGGCACAGTTAAGAGCTTACTTAGGGTTGATAAACTATTATGCAAAGTTCGTTCCCCACGTGGCCACGAGACTCAGACCACTGTATGACGTGTTGAACCAAGAAAAAGGCTTCGAGTGGTCCCGTGAGGCAGAGCAAGTGTTCCAGCAAAGTAAAACGTGGTTGACGGAAGGAAACGTTTTGACATACTACGACCCAACGAAAGAGATAGGGCTGGTGTGTGACGCATCCATGTATGGCGTGGGCGCCATTCTGTTTCATAAGATCGATAAGGTGGAAAAACCTATTGCTTATGCGTCTAGGGCACTGAGCAAAGCAGAGAAAGGTTATGCTCACATTGAAAAAGAGGCTCTCGCCGTGGTCTTTGGGCTGAAGAAGTTCCACAAATACCTATTTGGGCGTAGTTTTGTCATTTATTCGGACCACCAGCCATTAGCCAGCCTTCTGGGGCACGGCAGACCAGTTCCAGTAATGTCTGCAGCGCGCATGCAACGATGGGCTTTGTTACTGGCGGCGTACAATTACAGATGGGTGTACCGTAAAGGCAGCAACATGGGAAACGCTGACGCGCTTTCGCGGTTGCCGTTGGCGAATGAGCGAGATGTCTCAGATTACGTACAATTTTTCTCTGTGGTCAATGAACTTCCACTGTCTGCTGACATAATCAGCAAGAAAACGAGTACTGATAGAGTGCTATCGAAAGTGTTGTGGTACACGAGAAATGGCTGGCCTGCGCATATCACTGATAGTGAATTGGAACCGTACTTTGTTCGCCGGTATGAACTATCGGTAGATCAGCAGTGTGTTACGTGGGGAAATCCGGTAATTGTTCCGCACTGTTTGCGTAACCAAGTATTGGCACTTTGTCATGAAGGTCACCCCGGAGTTACGCGCATGAAAATGCTCGCGCGCAGCTATGTCTGGTGGCCTCAGTTAACCCAAGATATTGAAAATGTTGTTAAAAGTTGCTGTACTTGTCAGTTGACGCAGAACGCTTCACCTAAGGCCCCACTACAAACTTGGGGTTGGCCGAGCCGCAGATGGCAGCGAATCCACCTGGATTTTGCATTCGCAGACAACAAGTGGCTCCTCGTGCTGGTGGATGCCCACTCCAAGTGGGTGGAGGTGTTTGTGATGAATTCAACAACGACCGAGAAGACCGTCGAGAGGCTGCGTGGGGGGTTCGCATCGTATGGCCTTCCAGAGGAGGTTGTTACGGACAACGGGCCTCAGTTCACGGCAAAGAGTTTCACAGAGTTCCTGCTTAAGAACGGAGTGCGGCACACCAGAACACCTCCCTACCACCCCGCATCCAATGGAAGCGCCGAGAGATGCGTCCAGACGGTGAAACGGGATCTTACGCGACAGCTTCTCGACGAAAGGTCATCGGGCCAGAGTAAGACCCTACAGCACCGCATAGATCTCTTTCTGTTCAGGTACCGGAACACACCGACCACAACCACGGGGCAGACACCAGCAGAACTGTTTTTGTCGTGGTCGCCCCGCACTCGCCTGACTATGCTACAGCCAGACCTGGAGAGACGGATGGAAGAACGGTTCTCCAAAGTAAAGGCCCAAGTTGACGAAAGAAGAGGGTCGGAAAGAGCTTACAAAGAGGGGGAAAGCGTTCTGGTCCAAGGCCTTCGTCCAGGTGATCCCAAGTGGCTGATAGGTGTCATCGAAAGAAGGTGCAGTGCCGTTACGTACCTTGTGCGCGTAGGATCCGAAAACAGGTTCACGCATGTAGACAATTTACGTCCGCGCTACTTTGAGAGTGTCGAAGAAGGCCCCAGTGAGCGTCCCTGTTTCGTGCCCAGCTCAATTCCAGACCCTGGGTCCGAAGCCCCTCCTACGAGCCCCCGTCCCCTTCCGGTTCGTGAGCCTCCCAGG
Source organism: Rhipicephalus sanguineus (assembly GCF_013339695.2). Classification (NCBI taxonomy): domain Eukaryota; kingdom Metazoa; phylum Arthropoda; class Arachnida; order Ixodida; family Ixodidae; genus Rhipicephalus; species Rhipicephalus sanguineus. Next base: position 74,009,436 of record NC_051182.1, on the reverse strand, counting down.
TCTGCTACCGCACCGCCAGAGCCACCCGGAGACTCAGCTCCCTCGGAACAACCAAATGCAAGTCCACATCAAGGCTCTGCCCCGGCAGCGTCCCCTCTGCGAATACCTGCGTCTCCTCTGGGTGCTCAGACTCTTCGACGCAGTGCTCGTACAAGAAAACCTCCCGATTGGTATAGGCCATAAACATTGTAGGAAGGAGTGTGGTGTCATGCGAAGCCAGTGTGACGTCACGCTGATAGCGCCGGTGCTTCATGGCTATATAAGCGCTGTGAACCGGGCGCTCAGTGTTCTTTGGTGCTCAGTATTCATGTAGTAATAAACCATCTTACTGTTCTCGTTCACGGCCACTCTGGCTCTGCTCGTCCCTCGAGGCTACAACAACAACCATGTACCAAACAGTCTCAAGAGCATATTTTATTACACACAACACATCACATATTTAAAGAAATGATCATTTCAAGAGCAGCAAGAATAGGCATTACGTTCATCGGTCAGATAGATTGTGCATCTTTCGATGGTATCTGAAAGTCCTTAGGAACACCACTAAAAGAAAAACAGTGCGTACACGATCAAATGAAGAGACATACTAATGGCAGAGGACATGCCTACTTAGCACTACCCACAGGTGTACTGTAATTTAAGGTGCCATATTGTGACCGCGACTACGGAATACAATTTAAATATGCACAACGTCTTCCTGCTGCATGGCTGGGGGCAATACGCGCACTAACGAAGTTGCCGACTTTGTATATGTTATGTTTTAGGGTGGATGATATCAGCACAATGAAGCAACGCCGTGAAGATGTCCTGCATTTCGAGCTGCAGTCATTGCGGTTTTCGTAGATAAGGAGGTGAGAACTGACGCCAATTTTACTATCAATTCGTATTGCTACAGATGTGACAGCAAAGCTTAGGTACTCGTTGAGTGAATACGCTTATGGCGCGAAAGGTGTCCTCTTTGGGTAAATCTCTTCCCGCATATATCGCACAAATGAGGTCGCTCGCCAGTGTGGGACGCAACATGCTTCTTCAGCGTACTGCACTGCGCGAATTCAGCAGGACAAAGGTGGCAGGCGTACGGCTTCTCGCCCGTATGCGTGCGGGTATGCTGTGTAAGTGCTTGCTTAGAACTGAATTTGCGACTACATAATTGACAGTTAAACTTCTTTACACCTTCATATGTTTGGAAAGGTTGCACCTAAATCCGAAACTCTGCCCGCATACGTCGCACTTGTGAGGTCGCTCGCCGGTGTGGCTTGCTACGTGCCCTTTCAGCGTGCTTGAGTGTGCGAACGTAGCGGGACAGAGGTGGCAGGCGTACGGCTTCTCGCCACTGTGCGTACGGACGTGGCTCCGGAGTCTGAAAAATTTCCTGCCGCACACGTCGCAGGCGTACTGTTTTTCTCCTACGTGAGCGAACAAGTGTGTTCGCAGCTGCGACCTGCACTTGAAAACATCGTTACAAATGCCGCACTGGAAGGACCTCGTGGCCGTAGTCTTGCCGTCTCCTGGTTTGGAGACACTGACCTCGTGAGGGGAGCTGCGATTGAAAGAATTTTTCTTTCATTGATAAGATATTAGGGCGACGTTGGCGCACAAGTAAGTTGCTGGCTACTTCACGGCTCTCGGAAATGGATCGAGCATACAAGACAACGAATAAACACACAAACAGTGCGATATAAAAGAAAATAACACCTTCTCCCGCTAAAGGGGACCATGAGGCGATGCGAAGCAGTGTTTCGGCATGTAGAGCCCGCGTTTCAGAGGTGGAGTGGTGAGGGGGAAAAGGGAAGTGGAAAGGGGAGGGGAAGGGGAGAGGGAAGGGAGATATTGGAGGGGAGAGGGGATGTGGAGAGGGGGATGGGAAATGGAAATGATAGGGGGGAAGGGAATGGGAAGGGAGATGTGATGTGGAGATGGAAAGGGAGAGAGGGAGTGGAGAGGAGGATGGGAAAGGGAAATGAGAGGGGGAAAGGGAATGGGAGAGGTGATGTGGAGAGGGAAAGGGGAGAGAGGGAGTGGAGAGGGGACGTGGAGAAGGTTTGCGCATGCGCAGTAAGGGTGGTCACGCCACACACCACCACTAGAGCACTGCACGGGCTCGGGCCTACCCGAAAACCCGAGCCCGGCCCGGCCCGCGGGCCGGGCCGGGCCGGGTAAAGTAGTTCTCACGGCGGGCCCGGGCCGGGCTCGGGCCTGAAGCTCCGGGCTTAGGGCCGGGCCCGGGTTTGAGGTGGCGGGCTCGTGTCGGGCCGGGCTTGGACTTTCCTGGGTTCATAAATGGACGCTATAGTGAAGTACTGAATCGGTTTAGACTGATAAAGTGAACTCTAAGAACTCGAATGTCATTCATTTCACCATCATAAGTTTATTATCAGACGAGAAAAGCAAGGTCAAAATTCCATTTTTTAAATTTCGCGTCGAAATCTCCGAGCCTGACGTCACGGATTTCAAACTGTATTTGTCGTATTTGGGGACATTGGCTGAATAAAATTTCCTTAAACTTGGTATGGTAAGTCTATGGCCCCCTCAAAGGTCAGTGTACTTCATTTCTGTGATTAGGAACTACGTAGGCCCCATTAGACGCCGTCAGAATCTAAGGTGTCACGGTGTATGCTGCGCGAATTTCAAGGAACCGTCGCCACCCGCTTTTACATTTTTGCACGTTTTCTCACTTACCAAGAGTCTTGCCCCGGCGAGCGTGGTGTTTTAGGAATCGCAAAAGAGTAATTTACTGACAACAGAGAAATTGTTTTTCTTTCTAGTGTCTCGTCAAGTTTGTTCCACATACGTTGCGCATACATACATATGTTTCACATTTTCTCCCGAAAAAAAAAACGTTTTTTTTATGTGGGGCAAGCTTTATGGAGAAATATTATTAGTCAGGGGCGTAGCCAGAAATTTTTTTCGGGGGGGGGGGGGGGGGGCGTGGTCCGACCATACTTTATGTACGTTCGTGTATGCGTTTGTATGTGTGCGTGTATTATACACATGCAAAATTGAAAAATCTCGGGGGGCGTTTGAACCCCCCATCCTCCCCCCACCTTCTGGCTGCGCCCCTGTTTAGAGACAAGTACTGAACTTCTTTCGCTCCTTGCATATGGGGCTACTTGATTTATCTGAAATGGCCGAACTAAAGGTAGATATACCAGACGCTTATATAATTAACATGTCGTTATTCAGTGCTTTATTTACATTCATTACCATCTTATATCCCAAATGTTATCCTGTAATGGCAGTAATAAATGCAATATAAAAAATATATACCTGTAACTTATCGCAAGAGCGATCACAGAGCTCCAAAGCGGGGAAGCGTTTTTTGAAGTTTCCAGCCTTCCACTAAAACGAAAGGAGTGCACGGAGTCTCGTTACATAAAATTCCTATACAGACACATTCTTTTTCCGTGGCTTCGTCACGGCCCCCAGTGGTCATGTGGCGCGAGATGGACGCGCGCAGCCAGCTTGGTGTGCCCAATTTTTTAACATTTTAATTTCGCCTTTTTCCGTTATATCAGGGGTCTAAACCCACCTCCACTAGCGGGCCGCATTCACAAAAATTTACTCCCGCAAGGGCCAGGACAGTAACGCAGCTAAAAGGGCGCGTAGGAGGGGGGGGGGGGGTTCATACCAAATGCCAGCTAACGTTGCCATTTAAAAGAACATCTTTCCCATATGTCACATGTGTGCTGTTTCTGAAGGGTATTTGGCGGCAGGATTCCAACAACATATCGATACCTATCTTCAACATGACTGATATCTGGACGCCGATTTTGAAATATAGAGTTTTGTTTCACGGTTAGCTATCAACACATGGTGGCCGCAGGGGATGCCTCACGACAAAAAAGCTTTAGACCTGTCATGCCTGTGTAGCTTAAGAACATAGTTACAAAGAAAATGAAAAAAAAATGGGACGAAGACAGTCCTGTGCGGGCCGCGGGCCTTTAGAGAGAGGCGTACAGGCCGCGCGTTTGGGTCCTCGCGCTATGCAGGTATGGGCTTCCCAAGCAACGCTTAGCGGCGCTGCTGCTCTTGACAGGCAGCGCCATCTCTGGCAGAAAAAGAGAAACTGGGGTGTTCGCAGCGCGCGTTTTCCCTTCTCTCCACCGCGTTGCTGCTCGCTTCTGTGCACGTTGTTAGGAATGAGGTAGCGTGGCCCATCGCTACCGCCACCTTTATGTTCCGATGTCGTCCCTCAGGCTCGCTGCCGGGAATACGCGTCGTTGCATCCCTCCTCTGGAACCGCTCTTGGAACTCGGGTTGCGTGGCCGGTGCGAACACGGGTGTGTATCGTGCTCGGAATAGTCAGTAAGGGCAAGGTGAAGAAGGAAAAGTTTTATGTACAGACTATTTACATATTTTGGCTCTCAGGCAACATGACTGCCAGCCCGACCACGTCGGCTGGTTCGACTCCGTTCGAGTCGCTCTCCTTCTCCGATCCCCCTGATCGATGGACCGGCACGGCCTTAAATCCTCTAGCCGTCCATTGTCTAGTTGACGGTCCGCCGGTCGCAGGTGTTGACGTTCTTCTAGTATTTTGACCGTCCGCCGGCCGCAGGTGTTGACGTTCTTCTAGTATCTTGACCGTCCGCCGGCCGCAGGTGTTGACGTTCTTCTAGTATCTTGACCGTCCGCCGGCCGCAGGTGTTGACGTTCTTCTAGTATTTTGACCGTCCGCCGGCCGCAGGTGTTGACGTTCTTCTAGTATTTTGACCGTCCGCCGGCCGCAGGTGGTGAACCTCCTTTACACCGCAGGAGTTGAGCAGCCTTTCCATAGCTGGGCAGCTTTGAAGAACGACTGGCGTCAGTTGACGGGGCCGGCCGGGTGAAGACGCCGTTTTCCCCGGATTGCAGACAAAGCATGCAGGGGTTGATCCCTGCTTCCACGTTCGGTCAGGTGCTCTGGCACAACAACGTGTAGAGCTCTCGCGGTGCACTTTCGGCGCCTCGCAATGTACCATTTGCAGTGCGGCTTCAAAAGGATTTTGAAGCTTGACTGGCACTTCCGAAAAGTGAACTTGATAAAATGAGAAAGGGTCGTCAATCACGTTAACGCTGAAGAGCAGACGATCGACGACAACGACGCCCTACTCAAAGCGAAATGCATTTCACAAGTCGCGATTACACCGTGTAGGACGTATACCTCGAGGTAAGTCTCATTCTGTCATGTTAAAGATGAATAATGGTCCACATGCATGCACTCCGAAATGAAGCCGTACACGCTATCGATGTTCTGCGGCTTGGACTACGAATCATGTGATTGTTGTTTTGATATGGCATGCTTACAGTAGCAGCCGTGTACTTTCGTGAACAAACGTTTGCGGCGTGCGAAAAAAAGATTATACGGCCATGGCACTGCTTCCTGAGAAGGTTAGAGTCAAGTCCTCCGTGCCGCTGGAGAATCACCCGCCGATTAAGACGCGAGGCAGCTAGCTGAGCTTCAACCACTGTTTCGGCTCTCGCGTCATGCTTGCAGTCTCTTTTTATGATATCGACTTGACAGGCGTATAAAACCTGTTGCGTGAACGCGGCTAGAAAATCGCACAAAGTCAGAAGGTGGTTACTTCAAGGTTGCAATTGCAAAGCATGTATTAAGTGCCAGTTATATTTAGCGGCTTAAATATATATCACCCCAATAAAGTGACAAAAACAAAGCAAACCTGCAGAACGATGTCAAAGCTTGCTGAAAATGCACAGACGTCCGTTCCGGCGTGATAAAGCAGCCTTCCCGACGCGTGAAATGCAGGCGCCGAACTTCTGACAATGTGCGGAGTTCAGTTGAATTCAACCAACCGCGCAACGCTAACGGTATAACGCGAATATGAACGTTCAACAACGACGGGTAGGTCTCACGAGCACGGGGAATCAAAACACAAAGTTGCTTCACCTACAACCGTAACTGGACTTTAACAATGCGAGAAGACAGCGAGTAATCATTACTGTAGTCGCTGCGTGCATGCGCCCCGTTACTTACCGATTCAGGTAGTCGGAACGAACGAAAGCGATGAACTCAGACAGCCAAAATAGAAGGCGAGACAGCGCTGTCACCTATCCACGCTTGCCGTTTTATTTATCGTGCGACACGCCCGGGAACCGACACAGTTTAACACGTGAATCGTGTGCTTTGTCTGCACTGTTGTGGCTGGCCACTAAACCGCAATACTTCGGACCACGCTTGCGCTTCCGCGGGGTCGCTTCTGCCTTCGTGGAAATGCGCAGCTTCGCACAGCAAGCCTCTCGGCAGGGGCGTAGCCACGTTAGGGCACACCGGGCCCGTGCCCCCCCCCCCCCCGAAATTTTTTTTTGCCATAGCATACAGAGCAGAAAATGACACTCGACTACATCTGCCTGCTCGTCCCCACTACAGATAGAGGAGGTGCCCCCCCCGAAAAAAAATTCTGCCTACGCCCCTGCCTCTCGGTTCAACGTACCCAGCTGACGGCCTCCCAGTTACACTCTAAGAAAAATCGAGTATTTGGGGAGTGTTTCTGCCACACAACGATAATCGTCATCTGGCTTGCTCGCGTTTCCTTTCTTGAAAACCCAGCATCGTTACTTTCCTGTCAAGAATGCTATGTCACGCTGATAACGCGCACGCCGTTCGTGACCGGGAAGTGCCGCGACCGCGGTGATAACGCGAGGAAAGCACGCGAGGTGGATGACGATTGTTGTTGTGTGGCAGAAACACTCCCAAAATATTCGATTTTGTCTTAGAGTGTACCCGGACCGAGAGAAGAACGCGTGCGCACGTGCGCTACCGCTACAGTGAAAGGGGCTGAGTCAGCCGCGCGAAGGTTCAGAGCTTTCCGACAGAGCCGCAGCGCGGCTGGCGCGGCGCTGTCGTCGCGCCGCAAACTTGAGCTTGGGTTCCCTATAGTGTGAGAGCTACATGACACTGCCGCAACACCGTTGGAATGTGCAGGAATAGCATAGGTTCAAACAGCATAAGGCGTGAGGCAAAATGTATTCGCTTGACGAAATATTAGGCTTGAAAAAAGGCAATTACGAATTCCGTGCCGGGTGATGTCCCTTTAACTCGAACCATAGGCATCCAATGAGTAAGCGTCCGGAAGCTTATTCGCGCCTTTATTACCAAACTGTAGCGAACACCAAAGATAGGTCGAAATCGCTTCATCCACCTCCTGCCAGTCCTACCCGCGTAGTGCAGTGGTCACCTTCTACCAGTACAACATCGTTAGGAAGGCACAGAGCATTATAATACGAAAAACAAAAAGAGCGTGGTGCAAGCCGTGCATAACATACACTGCTGAAAACTGCAAGCAGAAGCCCTACGACGTTCGGGAACAATAGAAATGAAGGGATAAGCTGCACAGCTACGTTCATTCTGCAGAGGTCCACAAAGACATCCTAAATTTGCTCCAGTGGTGGAAGTTAAGAACAACGACTGCCGACGCCTTCACATTTCGCAAGACAGATGTGCACCCCTGCGGCTAGCGCATGCAGTGCGAGAAACTTTAGCGTAGCAGGATATGTGATGCAACGGTGGATGGCGTGCTTAAAGCCGGAATCTCTAGATAATTGAAAAGAATGCTGCAACAAATACTTTTTTCGTCCTTTCGGCTGCCTATACGTATTTCTAAAAGTACACGTGGTGCGCACGGTTCGTTATAATTTTTATCTAGGATAGTGTATTTACAGCAAGATAATAAACTTGGCTTTCTTCCTCCATCTTGCTGTGGCAAGGTGCTGCCATGCTGAAGACAGGTGTTACATATTCCAAAGGGTGGTCGATTGGCTTTGTCGTTAGAGCATGTTCTAAGTTTCAGTAAAGAGCGCAATAAAAACAAATTGAAGAGAACGTTTCGTTCTCTGTCTCCTCTGTTTTTATTGTACTTCCTATCGGAAGTGAACCCATGCTGCAAATCACATTCCTTGTTGCAATATCTGCTACAAAACGCTCTTGATGATCCCCATTGCATTAGAAAAAAAAAAGTTATAATATACCATTGCCGACCAAACGTTCATTGTAACCAGTATGTCCACTCAACTATTTCCACCGTGAACCCCTTTTTACACGAAATTACCGTAGGTTAAAGTAGAATTGTTAGCGAAATATTCGCCAACAAAGCGTAGATATTTGCTACTTAAAACAGTTTGCTGTAGATTCTGTGTTCTGGACCTATATTATTGGCTCGGGCCTCTGTCGGGCCTGATCTGCCGTCGGGCCGGGCCGGGTCGGGTAGGAGAAACTTTTTGTGGGGTTCGGGCCGGGCCCGGGTCGCGTATTGAATCCCCGGGCCGGGCTCGGGCGGGTAAACTTGAACGAGTTCCGGGCCCGGGCCGGGCCCGGGCCGAAAATCACGGCCCGTGCAGTGCTCTAACCACCACCACCACCGGATTGAGCTCCGCCATAAGATGCTTCACATCTAAAAATAGTTTGGGGCACCTACGCACTAGTGGTGCGAACACTGAGGAAACAGCGGAAAAGGAAGGGTGACGGTCCCATACTTCTCACACTAACTTCCCTTACTCACCCCTTGCTATACTACACTATACAAGACCATACTATGCTTTACCCTCAGCCCTCCTAATTTACCACCTCCTCACCCTAACTTCCCTTTCCCAACCTTAGCCACATTATGCAAGGCTATCCTACCCTAGAAGCTGCTTGGCAGATAGATACAATGCAACAAATAAACACACAAACAGTAGGATATGGAAAGAAATAAACCACACACACATATGTCAAACAACAACATAGCAACGCAAAAAAGAACCTGCGAACTAGAATTAGTAAAGCTCCTAATAATGTCTCTAGTCCTCACACAAATGAATCCCCGCATATGGGCAACATAGCAACATATGGGCAACACAACACATCATAGCCAGGACGTACGTAGGACATAAATATAATAAGGAAGGGACCATAAAGGAATATGAAGATAATTGCCTTAATAATTGCCAGCGATGCAGCTCTCTTCAAGAAAGCGTTTTAACGCTTTGAAAGCGCACGTAATGCTCTCGTAGGCCACGTACGGGCCCAGAAGTTTCTTCATACTGATTGCTCTGCGGTCTAATGCCATTAGTTTTAACGCGATAGCGTTAAAGAGCTCGTATCGCAGAAATTCCGCCGTCGGCGTCGGCACCGTTGGTTGTGAGCGAAAAATCATCATCTTGTCCGTGACCGAAAAATCGAAAAAGCTGCAAATAAAATAAATAATAAAAATCTTGGGTCCGAATGAGAATCGAACCCAGGCCGTCTGCGTGGCAAGCAGGTGTTCTACCACACAGCCACGCCTCTGCTTGGAGCTGCACTGAAAGTAACTTTGATGCCTCCCAAAAATACGCGTCCTGTGTACAGGTGTCACAGTACTAGATGTAATATGGCAGTAATATTGCGTGGTACAAGCGTACATTGCCATCGGGCGTCACACCACGTCAATATCATAACGACTTGGTGGTTTAAAGACAGCCACCCGTTACAAAAGGCACACACATTACTGCGCGTGTTCCCTTAAGGCCACGTAGTGGGTGCATCGTAGCTTCGAAAAAGTTTCTCGCGCATAATTGCTCCTGGTTTAAAGCATGCTACCCATTACATAAGGCACACACCTTAGTGCGCGCATTCTGTTAAACACTCGTAGTGTTCGAAGTGCGCACTAGGGGCAGGATATTGCTATCGCGTTCAACTCTTAAAGGCGAAGCTTAAACGTCCCCCAATTTTTGATTAACACATTGAGCATCAAAAAGACTTCTTCGAACGGCAGGGCTATTGTTTTCAAAAGGCTTGTTTCTTTGTTAGACACAAGTGAATCCAACAGATAATTAGGCCAAAGAAAGCATTGGGAGTGTGAAGAGCTTTATTGGATGTTTAAGGACTTAATGGTTGTCAGCGGCAAGGCAGCAAGAAGAAATGTCCAGAGGCTCAGCAGCGATTCGAAAACACGAGCCGAGCGTTGGCGACACTGCTGGATGGAGGCGCATCTTCTTCACAATCGTCCCGCTGAAAAAGAGCCATCCTGGGGACCTAAGAAGCTTCAGGTAGCGGCTCATGGTACGGCTTGAGGCGGGAAACATGGACGATTTCAGGTCCACGCCGGCGCATGTCATCCGATCGAGAAACTGGCTCAATAAGAAAATTAACTGGAGAGGTTTTCTCCAAGACGGCGTAAGGCCCCTCGTACCTTGGAACGAGCTTTGAGGAGAGACCCAGGTTTGGTATGGGACAGATAGCCATACGAGAAACCCTCGGGCATAGCTAGAGTCTGGAAGTGAGGTGCTGCGGTTTTCTTTCTGGCGTTGCTGCTCTTGCGAGGTAAACGTGCGGGTGAGCTGGCTGCACTCTTCGGCTTCTCCAGCGGCTTCGAAGACAGGTGGATACTCGGAAGCATCAGGACGGTAGGGAAGTAGAGTGTTAATAGGATGTGAAGGCTCGCGTCCGTAAAAGAGAGAGAAAGGCGAAAAGCCGGTAGTTGTTTGTATCGCGGCGTTGCATGCGAATGTTACATAGGGGAGAACACGCTCTCAGTTGCTATGGTCAGATGCGACGTACATCGAGAGCATATCGCCCAGCGTGCGGTTAAACCATTCCGTGAGCCCGTTAGTCTGCGGGTGACATGCTGTCCGATGAATGACGTGGCATTCCGAGAGCAGAGCTTCGACGACCTCGGAGAGGAAAACGCGGCCTCTGTCACTAAGGAGCTCTCGAGAGACGCCGCGTCGAAGGATGAAGTGCCGTAAAATAAGAGGCGACATCCCGAGCAGTACAGCTCGACAAAGCGGCAGTTTCGGCGTAGCGTATCAGGTGATCGACAGCCACTATAATCCACCGATTGCCATCGGAGGTCATAGGAAGGGGACCGTAGAGGTCAACGCCGACGCGATCAAATGGCTTGGCAGGGCATGGAAGCGGCTGCAATGCGCCAGTCTCACGTAAATGTGTTGATTTGCGTCACTGGCAGTTAGGACAGCACTGCACGAATTTCCTTACGAAATTGTACATGCCGCACCAGTAAAAGAGATGGCGAAGGCGTTCGTATGTCTTGAACACCCCGGCGTGGCCACATTGCGGATCGTCGTGAAGAGAGGTGCGTACTTGCGATCGCAAGCTGCGTGGAATGACCAGTAGCCGCCGGCGGCTATCGGCAGCGTAGTTGCGGCGATGAAGCAGTTGATCGCGAATGGTGAAATGGAAAGATTGACGTCGGAGGGATCGAGATGCAGGAAGGGTGGATGTGCCAGATAGATAATCAAGAAGAGATGCGATCCATGCGTCACGACGTTCTTCAGCACCGCTGACGACCTTTGCGACCCGCAGCCCATCGAAGCCCGGTGCAGGTGACGGACAGGGGCAAAGGCGCCGGCGGGTTTGCGTTGTCAGTCATGATCGACGGAAGCGTCCGGCTTCGCAGGTCCAGGGTGCAGCGACGGGGATGAGCAGCACCCTTCACCAAATGTGAAGAGGTCTATTGGTTGTTCAAGGACGTTATGGTTGTCAGCGGCAGTGCAGCGAGAAGACCCGTCCAGAGGCACAGCAGCGATACGAAAACACGAGCCGAGCGTTGGCGATGCCGCTGGATGGAGGCGCAGCTTCTTCACACGGGCAATAATTGTTGTCCTTAAGGGTGGTTTTGTAATGATGACGTACACGGAATTTACTTTAACTGACGGGAAAGCGCCTTGCGGCGTAGCTCAATTGCTGCAGCGTCGGATGGGGGATTCGAAGGTTGGATTCGCATCCTAAAGAAGAATAGCGTGATGTTTCGTCCACATTAATTGTTTTCAATTTACATCCCAATATGCGCACTATAGTTAAAGGCAACAATTACTGTCCCCCATGCTTTCCTTGGCATAACTGCCTGTTGGATTCATTTGGTAGAGGCACTGATCACAAATCAAACGCAAAACAGCCCCTATGCTTCATTTATGAAAACACCAATCAGAGCACCCGACATCTATAGCTGTATTTCCACCTCCATTAGCTCGCTAAATGTAATGAATGAGGACATTTCATTTCAGAGTGGGCAAAAGTTATCCAGAAGAGAAGAGTAATATCTATAAAGAAAACATAACCTTGGTTGGATAACGTGCGCACTCAATTTCACACAATATTTCGTTAACGCGTGATGAATTCAAATTACTAACCCTTTGTCCGCTGCCAATGCGGCTGAGCCTTGCCTCTACTCATGGCGCTTGTTCCTGGAGAATCTCGGACAGAGCTGGATTGGGCTGGCTCACAAGTCTGTCTCTTGGCTCTGGTCACAGCTGGACTCCTGCAGTAAAATATTACAGAAATCACGTATCAGGACTAAATATTAGTTAAATAACACGCGTAGTAAAGAAAAAGGGATTATCGAAAAAATGTGCTGTCACATTTTGCATCGCGGCTGTGATGAATAAAAAAAGAACCAAATGAGCACAAGTAGAACTGAATCTGTCCTCATGGGGCTCTTCATTCCTACACAGAAGCGGTACGCATTGAAGTGCAGCGTGCTCTTTCATTCAAAGGCGTCTGTTCGTTCAATGAACTCAATCAATTTTCAATAATCATCCTGACAGTTCACTGGCCCTTATCTTTTGTAAACATATGCTCCGATATCAGATGCATAACTGTTGACTCGAACCAGAACCATCGAGTTCATACCAGTTTTATTTTTAGAAGACTTTCTGAGTATTCGGTAAACCAGAAGTGCTCGACCGGAAGTGCTTCGAAGAGAAACAAGACTGTCACTAATAAAATTATTATTATTAATATTTAGTCTGTATTTGTCCTATCGCTAATTGGTCACTATTGCCTACACAAAGCTTGGCATGCAGTACGGTTGGCGCAGTGTAGTGAGATGGCTTAGATAATGGAGAGATATTCTAGCAGCCATATCGGGAACCCGGAGATTATGCGAAGCTCCTTCGAACAATGTTTCGCCTGCGCAAAGCCAGTGGCATGGCTTAGTTCAGAAGTGGAAGCGTCTAGGCGTACATATCCGCATGGCTTTGAGCCCGTATCTACAATCATTTGCCATTCACGTACACCACTGTACTCGTTAGTCTTCAAGATTGGGTAGGATGAGTTCGGGTATACGGGCACGCCATGAAAATATTGGTTGGGCTTCAATTCTGGCCAAAACTTCGGTTCGGACACACGGTTTTCGGATCGTGTACAGTTCGATCTCGCATCTGCAACTGTCGGTACAGGTCAGCTTAATAATTACACTCGTAAAAACAAAACAAAAAAAGAGACTGTATAATAACCTCGGTACGTCCGCAACGAGTATTATACAGTACACTATTAAAGTGCGATTGTTCATCGTATAATGAAGATTAGTAAAACACAAAATTGCGCGATAGAAAGCAGCAATTTTTATAAATGAAAGATAACCGGGATTGAACTACGAGTGCAAGGGAATTTCTAACATGTCAGAAACGTGTGACGCACACAGATTACTAACCGTTTGTCTGCTCTTAGTGTGGCGGAGTCTTGACTCCTATTCTCGCAGATTTTCCTTGCAGATCCTTGGACAGGGCTCGATGCTTGTTGAGACGTCCATATCTCGGCTTTGGCCATGGCTGGATCCCTGTAACATAAATCACCTATCACAGTTCGACATCAGTAAAGCATTACTTGAAGCCAACTGAATGCTTGGGTGCTGAAATCGGTAACACAACGCCGCTTACAGGTGTAAACTGGAGCAAAACAATGAATTCAATGCGTTTTTCACAAACAGCCGCGTCCGTCGGCCGCGCCGTGAACTAGAGGGGGTGACGTTTAATATCAGCGGAAATGGGCGTGCGTACCACGGCAGCCCTCGCACGCGTATCTCAACCCACTCCGTTCCCACTACGGTTCCTAGACAGCACGAACGGCACACGCAGCGAACAATGCTCCCGGGTGGGGCATCTCTCAGTGCCGCTGTGGAAAGTGGAGAGAGGGCAGTAAAGTAGAGGTGGAGAAAGGGAAGTCGCACGACAGGAATGCACGCCACCTGCTTCCGTTGCGGGAACGCTTGTTGTAACGACCGTCGATGCGCAGCTCCGCGCGCGCTCGCCTGCAGCCGCCACGCGCATTTTCCTCCAGAAATACAGCCAACTCTTCAAAAATATGTGAAATGAGCTCAGGAACAGTCGCTTCTTCCCAGTTGATTTTCGATATTTTAACACGAAAGTATTTTATGCCGGGGTTCACCAAGATTTTCACGACGTATTTCCGTCACGGAAGTACGTCAGCGAAATGAGCGCCATCAGATGGCAAAGAAAAAAAGCAATAAAAAAACCTCCATTGACGGGAATCAAACCCATGACCACTCGGACCACGGTGATGGCAAGCGCGCCCAGCTACCACCAAACACATTATGGAGGTGACATGAACGCGCCATTTATCTTCCACACCTGCCTCTCGCAGTGCTCTTGGATGGATGGATGCTATGAGCGTCCCATTTATAACGGGGCGTTGACATCTGGGCCACCAGGCTGAAAAAAAAACAAGAAAAACGGGCTGTTGCAACGACTGACGTCCATTAAAAAGGCAGGACGGCGCATCCCCGCTCAGCCAGGCGGGCGCTTGTGAAACACCGGAAGGTCCCCCGTTTGTCCCGGAAGCTGACGTCTTCTGTCTGTGTACGTGGCGCAATTCAAATATTCTGTCGGGGGGGGGGGGAGGGTAGGTGTTGTTATGATCGCTTTTCTTTTTAATTTTTTGAAACTCTGCGATTACGCCTCACTTTAGACGCCGACGAGCGCTACACGAAAGATAACAGACGCCGTGCCGACACCGTCCGAATACGGCGGAATGCTGCAACGTACAAAATGCGTAAAAAGTAATGCAACTTTGAGGTACTTGCGCGTGAAATGTCTTCCCTGACGACTTTTGCGGTCGATTCGTATAGTTTACTGGGCTACCAGGTATTTCTTTAAAAAAAGAAGAGAAAAAGTCTCTTCCGGGACAAAAACGGCGGCTTCCGGTGGCTGTACGCCCGCGTGCTCGATGCGCCATCCAGCTCCTCCTAGTGGAGATCAGTGGTTGCAACGTCCGTCCCATAAGGTTTCATACAATAACCTAGAGAGGAAACTGGCGCTGCGATCGTTCAACCACCATGGCAATGATGGGGAGCACAGGCTTCGGATTGGATTTCGTTAGCTAGCGAGCTGTCTACGGATCTTTTTCTACAGTTTCAGTTTCATTCTTTGCGAGGCGTGGGCAGGGGCAGTGGGCAGTGGATTGCAAAGCCCTCGAGCAGTGCCTTTGTTGCTCGAAGAGGCTGAACACCGCTAGGTTTCTTAATTTGCTGCCACGTCGCTGCTTTACAGGTAGTATCTGACAGATTTAGCAAAGCGTCGTGCGCTCACCGCTGCGCATAGATGTAGCGTCTCATGCCAATGCAGGAAATTGCATAGAGTTAGCGTTTTGTGATAAGTGCTACTCGTCAAAACTCTTTAAAATCAACTGCAAAACGACGGCAAAGCTAAGTAGACGCACCATCACGCTCCTTTGACTCGACTTGACAACAAAACTAGATATGCGTTGGGGGCAGGCCACTTGGACAGACGCATCTGGCATCGCAGCAGATGATACATTAAGTGTCTCTCACTCAATACGGTACTGTTATTTCCATAAATAAATAATGCGTACTTTCGAGGGAAAGACAAGCGTGTTTGTTTCAAGTGTTGCAAAGAAAATAATTCATTATATTGTGATGCCAAATCTGGAACACAATTGCAGAGCAATGCATACCCTGGTGGTTGAATAATGTCCAGGTTTCAGTTCTAACTCACGGTTACGCAAACTTTTGCAAGAAGTTTTACATACAAATTAATAAAGCAAGTTTGAATTGGAAATAACTTCATATCGCTTTGTTTTACACTCGGCAAAGGAGCGTCGCGAATCTCAAGACCCTAATCCATCCGAAGCAAATCCGAAGCCTGTACTTCCCATCATTCCCATGGTGGTTGAAGCGCCGCTCAAGGAGCCCGCGCAGACACTAGCGCCAGATTCCTCTCTAGGTATTATCGTAAGAAACTTTATGGTCCGTCCCATTCGGTGCGTTTCCAACAGAAATTATTTTTCGTCAACGTTTTGACACACCGTTAGGTGGCGCCTTTAGCGCAAGCCTCGCTCATAGCATCCATCGATATCGACAAATAGCTCCCCGACGCTCGCCTGGCTGTCACATCGCGTTAACCGCTCGCCCTGTGAGAAGTAACGGACAGGCTAGAGGGAAGACACGACGCGCGTAGCGTTTCTCCTCGCATATCACGACGCTTTGAAGGAGTGCGTATCGAGCATTAGTGTTTATTATGTGCTTGTTGATGCCATCTTTGCGCGGGATCCACCATACGCGGTGTCCACGTATGTGTTAAGAACTTCAGCTACCGCAAGTGTTAAATCATGATCATGGGCGTTTGTCGTCGGTACAGAGTCAACGTGCGTGCGGTGCGTCCACCATCGAGCGATTCTATATCTGCCAAACAACAGTAGACATTGCACAAGCTGTGATATACTAATGACCTATAAACATTAAACTACTTCTGTGACGACACGTTTCACTTTCGTCTTATACCGATTCCTATGAAGGAAGGTTGGTTGGTTGGTTGAAAAAACTTTATTTGGGTCCTGCAAGGCGCGCGTCAGCGCGCAGCGGGCGACTCCCACGTCGGGACCGTCAGACCAAGCCTATGATCAATATATTTTTCTCATTTCTGCCCGTTTCAGTTCAGTGCCTCTTTAAACAAAAAAAAAAGATTATAGGAAACACGTACGCCTTGATACGTTTTTTTATCTTGTCTGTGATCAACAAAAAGGTGCCACGTGAGTGAAAATCGTGCAGAATCTTCTCGTTACGCTGTCCAACTATTCGCTTCACGGCAGAAATGTCAGTGACGCGCTGCAAGGAATTTCCCTCAGGCCTGCTGCTGTATCCTTCTGCATTCAAACTTTGAATATTAGGGAAGAAAACAAGGCTGATCCGTCAGTCATAGGAATCCGCATAAAACGAATGTGAAACGTGTCTTCACAGAAGAAGTGCTTATTGTGTAGTGATATATGAGACATTGTACAATATCTACTGGTGTTTGGCAGCTATAGCACCGTTTGACGTGGATGCAACCTTGTTGATTCTTAGTGGCATATCTCCACCGCGACGACTAACCCCCACGGTCATGATTTAACCGTTGTGGTAGCTGAAGTTGTTAACATATACCTGGACACAGCGTATCGTGAATAGCGCGCAAAGATGACAACCAGCACATAATAAACACAGGTACTCGATATGGACTTCTTGAAAGCGTCGTCAATAAAGGAGAGAAACGGGCACGGTGTTCGCTACCGAGTAATAGGGTAACCTGCGCCTGTGCTCATGCATCTACCACACTGCTCTTCCGCAGCACGGGAGGCAGAGGTTCGTAGCTTGCGCCGTGAGCGCGCGCAGGCGTTCCACGTCCCTCTGGCCTCGCTGGTCTCGCTTCACCAAGGCACGACATTCGTCCGTCGACATCGTTGCCTTTCTGAAGCGCCTATTGCTGCAGTTTTATTAGTCGGTGCTTTCGCACTCGAAGCAGTCAGCTGCGTAGAAACAGCATTGGTGCATGTGGAAGCTGCACTACTCCGACCACGAGCCGTCCCTCGCTTACGCGAAACGAAGGGCAAACAACGTAACTGCTTCTAGGGCGACTCTCCGATGCTAACGCGGCCATTGTTTTTCGCTGGTATGGAGACGCTTTAAACGTGGCCGACGAGATTGCGCGCCGGCGAAACCTGCCGGCGTGCAATCTCCGAGGCCATGCCTTAACTGGGTCGTCGCCGAATCATTCTCTATCGGCGCTAGCAAGTGTCATGGCGCATCAATTCACTGTACCGCTCACAGATGGCGGCACCGTTACGTCCCGCCCCGCCAACAGAGAGCACCGCGCGAGAGGGAACGTGTCAGAGCTACAAGGCGCGCTTGTGGAATGCTGTGCATCTTCCTCGGCAGCTCAGTCGGTAGTGCGCCTGGCACTTATCGTCGCGGACCGAGATGTCGTAGGTTCGATTCCCCGCGCGCGAACTTTCCCTTATCGTTTTCTTTCTCATCCGTAAGTGCCCATTTTATGAGCGTCATATCCGTGAGGGAAAGAAGTCACTGAAGTCTTCGTGGACTCCGGCATAAAACACTTCTGTGTTAAAAACGACTACAGCAGGCAACAACAGATATTTAGGTAGGCAGGGAGCACTCGGCTGTTGGAAATATGCGCTTTCACTAACACGTTTGCAAGTTGCGGCAAGCACTCACGAACCACCATATCACCAAGGCGTAGTTTTTATATTAACTTTCCTAGGTATTTTGCTAGGGCTAGGTCCAAGAGCGTTGATGCAGGCGCGTTTCAAGATTGACTCTGATGCATTTCCTCGCTTCATGCCGGAAATTCGACATTCATACGCGTGCCTAGCAGCGCAACACTTTAGTTCGTACAGCCAACGAAGACGGTCATGTGTTCATATCCAGGCAACAATGAAATGTGGCGACGTGAAAATGACAAGTCGCCTCGACATAAAGATCAGATTGCCATGTCAGAAACGGCTGGTCGCAGCCAAGCCCATGGTCGAGAGAGCAAGAATTATTGAAATATTACACCATCTCCCGCTAAAGGGGACCATGAGGCGATGCGAAGCCGGAGCACTTGCACGATCGCGTTCCGTTGGCGTTCGTTGGGCATACTACCGACCTCGCGTCGTGGAACGCGAAGCGGGACGCTGCGCGCGTCGTATCTTCCATCTAGCCTGGCCGTTAATTCTCACAGGGCGAGCGGGGAACGCGGTCGACAGGCGGGTGAGAGGGGAGCAGCGTAGGAGAGGAGAGAGAAGGGGAGGGGACGCGCATGCACTCGAGCTCATCGCGGCGTTGCGCAGGAGAGGATTTCGGCATGTCTAGCCCGCGTTTCAGAGGAAGAGTGGAAAGGGGGAGGGGAGAGGGGAAGTGGAGAGGGGAGGGGAGAGGGAAAGTGGAGAGGGGTGTGGGGAGGGGAGTGGGTGAGTGGATAGGGAAAGGGGAGAGGGGGAGGGGAGAGAGGAAGGGGAGAGGGTGAGTGGAGAGGGAAAGGGGAGAGGGGTAGATGACATGGGGAATGGTGAGGGGGAGTGGAGAGGAGGTGTGTGGAGAGAGTATGCGCATGCGCAGTAAGGGTGGTCACGCCGCACACCACCACCACCACCACCACCACCGGATTGAGCTCGGCCTTAAGATACTTCGCATCTAAAACGGCGCATAGAAATACGAATGCGACCGGCGCAACCTTCGGGGCCACCTTTCTCTACGCTCCCTGATTCGTCCGTGAACGTCGAATACGCACTGCAGGAGAGCTAACTTACGCAACTGCGCGCACTATAGAATGGGGCACGACATCATAGAACGCTACTGTCTGCATTCGCAGTTGTACCGATAACAACAATGGCAACTGCAACGCCACGGCACACAGATGTGCATTGCATTACGGGAATCACGCAATGCAATCCCAGATCCATCCGAATGGCTAGAGCGCGGGTGCAGCGCACGGCAGAACAAGCTGCCGTACGCGAAAGCAAGCACGAGCTTGCCCGCAGCTAGATCATGCTAGATCGCTACTCGTTGAAACTGACGCTACAGATACCCACGACGCTACACCGTTCCTGCATTGATCCCACGTTTCCAAGCAGGCTGTGTCAGGTTACGCAGAGCGTCTGGCCGTCTACCACAGGGACCACAAGGCAATACTGTGCAAATGTATAGTCGTCCGTGGAAGTGTGAGTATGTGCGTTTAGTCAACGGATATGTAGTCTAAAATAAAGGGTATGCAACTTAACGAAATGTGTCTTCATTAGGGGTGTGCGAATATCAAATTTTTCGAATACGAATCGAATACGAATATCCACCTTCGAATATCGAATATCAAAGGAAAAATGCCTTCACAGTAACGATAATTTATTTAACATGTATCTATTTGAAGAAGAAAATCATTAACAGCCTGACTGGCAACACAACATACACTGCTATCTCCAGAACACACTGTTCAGGCTAGGACAATGCACATCACAACACAAGCAAAAAGCACGGCACAATGAAAGTAATGACTACATGTTATCATGAAGAAATATGAGTTGCTCCACATGATCAGGCAGCAGGCGCTCCCGTCTAACAGAGACAACCCCCCCCCCCTGCCACTGAAAAGGCACGCTCGCTTGGAACAGAAGTGGCTGGTATAGGGAGGTACATGGGACAAAGCTTTGCCAGACGGGGGTATCTGAAGGTGCCTACAGTCCGCCACCAGTCAGCTGGGTCACTGTCTTTCTTCAGAAGTGGTCCCGCATAGTGAACGAGTCGTAGTGCGGCACGTTACGGCCGCATAATATTGAAAATTTACGGTTACATGATCGCCAACAGCGCTGGACGTCGGAGATGCACCAGCAATAAATCATACGTATTGGGGCGCTCGTCGCAGGCAGATATCGTGCCTCCGTGTACTTACGATGTTTATCGCTCCTCTCGGCAACGTTTTTAGATATACAAACGCAGCAGAAATGTGGAAGACGAGTTATTTTATGCATGATAATCGAATCGCACATTCGATTTTTTCGAATATTCGAAGTTATCGAATATTCGAAACTTTTCGAATACGCGATTTTCGAATCGAATACGAATATTTCGGATGTAATATCCGACGAATATTCGGAACTTTCGAATATTCGCACACCCCTAGTCTTCATTCAACCTCAACGTTCAAAAAATACAAACCTAATACAAGCAATCAAATAAAATATATACATCGCATGGGGTCGCACGGCATTTCATAGATTCGTTGCGTGGTCGTTGGCTTTGAACTTTGATTCAGTTTGGAAAGGAGAAAACTTCGCGTTCAACGATTTTTCCATAAGAAATTGGCCTTCATTTCTTCGTGTATGACGTCGCCAACGAAAGAGTTAAAACGAGCTACGCCTAAAAAGATCAGAATAACGAGGTAGGCGTCTAATGCATTAGAAACGCGAGGAAATGGCAGCAAATTAAAGCAAGGAATTGTAAGAGCACTGATAGAATAGAGCATACACGAAGCGGTTGCTGGGTGGCTTTGCGTCCATCGTCAGGTGACCGAGGGGCGACTTCCCCAACACAATGCTATCCCCGTTCCTCGTGTTCTGACGAATGTTTCAGGCAGGATTATAAAAAGCGGCTTTTCAACTCAAGTCGCTTGCGCGAGCGCACAAATTGTACATTTAAACCAAGGCGAACAGCCGAAACTCCGGCGTCCAAAACGCTCCGGCTTGCCGGCCGCCCCTCTGCCGTAGTGGGCACATCCATATTTGTAGAGAAGCCCATGACGGTTTTCGAATTCGACGTATGTGACCTAGGGAGTGTTTTTCACTAGCCGCGTGCCTACAAAAATCTCACTAACCATATTCGTCACGAGTCACGCTCACTTCACAGAAAATAACCACTGTTTCAAAAAAGAAACATTACTGTATTCGAGGTGCATGAAGACCAACGGGAAATGGCGAAGCGGCTGCGTTAAGCGAGGTATGTAGAACAGTTTTACGGCTACGGAAACCAGCCGCACACTTCGCCTTTCCGCCACATGTTTAATATTCATCGGAGCTAGTATACGATAGCATGAAACAGAAAATGAAGCTATCGCCATACCTGCCTTGCGACAAAGGCTTGCACGAGAGCTCAGCAGCTGCTTGGAGTTGAACCAAATCCTGCCGCCCTTGCAGCGGCGACGGGAAGGCGCCTCAGACGAAGCCCAGACGCAGCGTTCCGGGCCAAACGCGTGATCCAGACAGACCGTTGTCTTGAGAGTTCGATGCGCGCGTCGCGCTCGGGCGCTTCCATTCTCGGATGGGGGTGACGGCGGGAATGCCGGTGGGCCGTTGGCGCTGGTCTTGCGGGGCGCCCAGCTGCCAGTGCTTTGCACCATTGGGGTAGACGCAAAGGGGGGGAAGGGGCCAAACCCCTTCACCGAAATTTTTTTCAATATTGGTTGCGTCTACAATTCGACCCCTTTAATTTAAAAAAATCTGATAATTCGGTCGCGTGCTCTGGAGGCGGTCAACACAGGCGTGCGCAGGGTTCCTCATCGGGAGGGGAAGGGGGGGGCGAAGGTTCGTCCCAGCGCCCCCCCTCCCTAGTCAGTCATTGTATGAGGCTGACTTTGCATCCCCCCTCCTTCTTACGTGACTAGGAGAGGGGGCTGCCGCCCCTCTGACTCCCCTGTGCGCAAGCCTATGGCGGTCAACGAATGTATTGTGCAATGCAGGGGTCTCAGTTTCATTCCCACAAGGGCCGGGAGCGTGAAGAAGGTTGAAGTGAGAGAGGAGGAGGGTTGGGGAGCGATATGAACAAAATATGACGTCACGCTGCCATTTGAAAAAGCTGATTTCCCATATCTCATATATGCGTTATTTCAGAACGGGATTTTTGCCGTCCGGATTCAAGAAACATGTCCATACTGATGTCCGTAATGGCTCGAATGTGGACGCCGATTCTCAAATCTATGGATTTTGTTTGTTCCGCGGTCGTACTTCAACACATGGTGACCCATGCTGTGCCTCAGGAAAAAAGAATGCTCGAGACCAGCCCTGCCTATGTAGCTTACCCGAACAAAGCGTTATCAATCTCAATAGGCCAGTAAGTAATGCGAGTACCATTTGGCAACATCACAAACCTGTTATTCGTAATAAAGTAGCAGGCCGCGTGTTTGAGACCACTGGTTTAATGTATTCAAACTCTCGTTCATTCGGTCATATTTGTCCGCCGCCAGGCTAATTGGGACAACCCGCGGAGCTCGCCAAGTACGAAGCGACGCAAATGTGCGACGCAAAGGAGTGAAAACGGCTTTCGCGAACAACCGAAATGGCCGCGGGCCTTCAGGGAGCTTTGGTCGTCATTCACAATCTTACCACAATCGCTTTTTGGGTGACGAAGGCTTCAGCGGCTGGGGCAAACTTGTTTCGTCTTTTTATTTTACTCGGTGACCGCGAACTGCGTGCGCTCTTTTTGTGATAGCGTCGATAGCGACTGGGGTCGAAGCTGCCACAAGCAAGAGTAACGCTTTCGTCGCGTGCCTTCAGAACTGCGTATTCGCCATCCATTATCGTGCATTAGTGAGCCTGGTCATAGCTGAGCACCAGATGTGGTGCTCAGCTATGACGTTTCGATTATGGGCGCATAGCCGCCCGCGTGCCTTCAGAAGTGCGCGGACGCTACGATCGCGTCTGGCAACAACGGTTTCATCCACCGCGGATGTGGCACTCAGTAGCACGACCTACTGTACTCCTGACCTGCCCAGATATCGGGGGTCCTATGGGAGCGCGCGTCCCCGCTCTCGTTCAACCGCTTGTTGTAGGTGGCGCTTCCTATAACCTGTTCGTCTGCTACTCTGCGACCGTTTGGACGGCGCTGGAGTAAGAACGCCTGTATTATGTGACGAACTGCCGGTATTATGTGACTGTTTCTGCAAACTTAGACCGAGGGTCAAGTAAGCTATTCTGTGCGGTTAAGTATTTACTGCGCACTGGTTGACTAACGTGAGAAGCCGTAGACTTGCATAGTGTAGGACGGCTGTGTCCTTTTAAATGCAAAAAAAGTTCGAATTCACTTTCCGTATTTTTATTTCCAAAGTATTTTGCATTTATGAATAATAATTACATGATATGAGCGCTCTGTGATGGCGAAACATCATCACGAGCGTTAAAGCTGACGTCAGCGAACAGGTGCTGACTAGCGTCGCAACGCTCGTAGGTTACATCCCTAGCGGCAGGAGGTATGAACTAGAACGTGGGCGCTGGAGAGGGGACATCTGGGCAGGTCAGGAGTATAGTAGGTCGTGCTCAGTAGCTTCTTTTAGGGGCGAAGCTCCTTATGCCGTGGGTCTGTCCATCCTCCGTTTGTAGGTTTGTTTGTAGTAGCCACCTCTAGCTCGTGAGAAGCGCGCGTTCTGGTATGCAGTAGAAGAAGAAGACGACGTTGACGAGAGAGGCTCTCGTGCGTTTTCGCCTGTGTGGCATTCTTTCTTCTTTACTGCGCGCTTTCTGGTATGCAGTAGAAGAAGAAGACGACGTCGACGAATGAGGCTCTCGTGCGTGTTCGCCTGTGTGGCGTTCTTTCTTCTTTACTACGTCTCGTGTTTTCAACGACACCCGAAGACAACATTTCAGAAGTAACGCGCCAAGAGGCTCCCTCTTGGCACGCTTTCTCTTTAGCTCGGAGTCGCCAGATGGAAGACAAGTCTGCGGAACGGAGGGCACGGAAGGCGGCGGCTGCGCGCGCTCGCAGACAGAATACTGAGGTGAGAGCCCGCGAGGCCGAAGCTGCACGTCGACGCCGCGAAGCAGATTCCGCCGTTCGAGCCCGCGAGGCCGAAGCTGCTCGACAAGCTGCACGGCTGCGCCTTGTCGCGCCGTGCACCACCACACAATTACACACAATTACACAATGCCGTGTTACATGGCATTGTGTAATTATGACAAGTACAAGAATAGACACTTTGTGTTAGTTGGTGACCTGAATGTCGATATTACCGAAAAGAACAATGAGTGGTTAATACAACATATGGCAGCCAAATATGCTCTCACGTGCACGTCCTTTGATCATATGAAACCAACGACCATCCGAGGAACGTGTATAGACCTGGTATTTTCTAATTTCCAGTTGCAACCCGTACACGAACCGCTGTCCCTTCACTTCACGGACCATAAAGCCGTCATAATGAAAGGACAACGCAAGCCACGCATCATCTAATAAACAAAAATAAAGGTTTCATGTTTCATGTACACACAGTGTTCCTCACTCTTCATATGATGATTGATGGGGCGTTACACAGAACATTCAGGGTTTACCGATGATTCTCTCCGGAGCTTCGCCCTACTCATCATCATTCACCACGTGGATATGGTGTGATTTTTTTTTTACTTCGGGCAAAGCGCGCGCAATGTCCCAAACACAAACGCGATGGAAGCTGTGGACGATGAACTTCAGCCGTGGTCCGCATGCCGGCACAGAACCCACTTCCTATATTGCGATGGACCAACGATCAGTTGCTGGCAGGCACGTAGCCAAGATGTTTTTCAGGTGTGTGTGTGGGGGGGGGGGGGGGGTGGTGGCCTAGTTGTTCCTAAGAAAATCTTTCCATGAAAAAAAAGAAACTTCGCCGGGAGTAATGAAGCCTGGACGAATTTCAGGGGAGGTGGGGATGGGGGCCCTGGCTCCCCCCTTGCCTACGTGCCTGTTTGCCGGCCATATTTCCGGAGAAAAAATAATCATAACGTGCGTGGAGGTTGCGGTACGTGATAAGGAAGGGGTTCATAGCACGTTTCAGCTTGTGGGTCAGGAGTTTGAGCCGTTCTCACAATGAGAACAAAGTCGCGAATGACGAAACTTGCGGCTTTCACACTGCTATTATGCCAAATAAGTACCGGATTTACGTATTCATCCAGAAAATGAAAATGCATTGATGTAATAGCGACTTGTTCATTGTTTTGTTCATGCTTTCGATAATTCGACATTCTTTTTATGAGGACATTTTTTTCCTGTCCCGTAAAATTAGAATTAAGGAGCAATTACTGCACAGCTTTCGCCTTCACATTCCTAAAGAGTTCTGAGCATCCCCCTTAATATTCTTTCTTCCTCACGATGGTGCTAAAAAAATGTCGCCCGCATCTTGCCACAGGGGGAACTCGAGTAAATGCGTCGCAGAGTGGTGGGGTGTCACGTGAATGTTGCTTAATTGGGTTTCGCAGAAGCGTCGCGTTGCCCGAGTGATGGATCCGCTGCTCGACGTTCATGAACGGTTGCTGCTTCTCGAGCACGACGTTCAGGATCCACAGCCCGTCGTTGCCGTTTCGCAGCTGCTTCTCGTTCCCCGAGTGAAGGATCCGCAGCCCGTCGTTGCCGTCTCGCAGCAGCTTCTCGTGCACGAAGTTCCGGGTCCGCAGGTCGCTTCAAACGCTTGCGTTCAGCGTCGTATGCTCGTCTCTTCGCAGCCTTGTCTTCTGCGTTGCTTGCTGTTGTTGACGCCGACGACGATGAGGGTGGGGTAACGTTCCCTTCAACAAGTAGCGGGACGCTGATTGAAGGTAGTGTTGCTTCAATCACATCTACTCGAGTCAAGCAAAGCGTCAAGTCAAGGAAAAGCCAAATAATGACGCCCTTAACTGAATTCCGAACGCGGGCTCCGCCGCTTATATACACACCGCCCGCGTTCGATCCAGAGGAGGGAGGAAGGGAGGGGAGAAGCTTGCTGCCGGCACGAGACGAGCCGAGCATGCGCTGTGGGGGTGTGGACGGTGGCCGACGCCGCAGGTGCGACTAAGAAATGCTCCGCATTTAAAAGAACTCGCGCCTTCGTCACACAAAACAAGCTTTCGATAGCCGTGCATTTTCACCGCGGCTACGACTGATAACCGCGCTCCCGCCAGTCATGCCATGCGACGACGACGCTTCTCTCGTCGGAGGCCTGTCTTCCATATTTTGCCGGTCGCTCAGCCGCTGCTGGGCACGTCGCTAACCTCGACACGTTGCCATTATCTCGACTTTCTCGAACTATCTCGAACTATCTCGTTGCGATTATCTCGCGCAGGCACAGTGAAACGCCAACTGCCGCGAAAACGCATACACGCCGAACAATTCAGTGCGAGCTTGCCAGCGACAGAGGAAGCTCGATAAAACCTCCCGGTGAACGAAAAAAAAGTTTCCTAAGCCTCGATATTACGACGTGCTGCTGCTGCTAGACTTCCTGGAAATATCTACGCAGCTCTATTTAGTTCGTTCCCAATATGAAAGAGCGAGTCAGTATGACTTCGCGTTTGTCACGCCATATTTTCTCGCCTCGCACGCATAGTTTGACGCTGTGGAAATTCTGTCGAAACTTCGTAAATATGCGCAGCATATCCTCGATGCCAGCGCGGTTTAACTGGTTTCTGTTTAGCTGGTTTCTCTTGGTTTCGGCGACCGCTTGAGTCGTAACGAAACGCTAATTTAACGTTGCGTTATTCGGTGTTCTTAGAAAAACTTCGTGTGTTTGCCTTATGTGCTAAGGATTCTTGGGTAAGTCGTCCTGTATGCGTTTAAAGAAGAAAAGAACAGTTGCACGCGAAAATACGTGTTACCGAGAATATATTGAGTTGCTTTAATTTCCTAACCATTAGACCCGTGGAATTGTTAGAATGAATGCTTAGCCGAGTAGGCTCGCAGTAAGGACAGAAAAAAACAGCGCGAGAAGACGAAGAACAACGCGTGTTCTCTGCGTCTTTGCTTGGGTTCCGTTTTCTTATTCTTATTTTCTTTTTTACGTTGTTTTCTTTACTCTCGGTTGACTTCGTCAAGCTACTTTCATTTGGTTCCTAATGTACACATATAGACGGAAGTGACCCATACGCCTCGTTCAGTAGCGTAGCCAGAAATTTTTCACAGCGTAGCACATTAGGGGCCCCAGTTGTCGTCCATCTACCATCACATGCCACATTGTCACGCAGTGGACAATACAGGCCCTAAAACCAGGCTAATAATGTTCAAAATCAGTGCTCAATATCCTAACAAGGTCTAAAATAATATAAACTACAGGAATATTCACGAATGAATCGCAATATTTCGCCTAAAATCGCTAAAAACCCTTCTGAAATATCCGGCTGATACCCGCGCCGCGGGAGAGAGGGCGCCACCACCTAGGCAAGAGCGCGATTGCCGAGGGAATCGCTGGGTTGCCCGTGCTACGCACATTGCCCGGTTTCGCAGTAGTGGAGCTGCATAAGCGCACTATTTAGAACTACATCAAGGGCCACACGAGAACGTCATTACCGCAGCATTTTACAAGACGGGGGTGGGGGGTGTTCAGCCACAATTATATGTATGTTCGTGTGTGTGTTTTTATTTGTGCCTGTGTGCAAAATTGCACATGCAAAGTTGAAAATTTTCCGTAGGGAAGAGAGGGCGTGAGTTTGAACACCACCCGCCAACCCCCCTGTTTCTCCTGGCTGTCGTATATCGCAATCGTTCCCTTCCCGCCTACAATTGGCCGTAGGCCCGCGTTCGTTTGCAAGCGCTGTTTGTGATTGTTCCGATATTGTGCGTTCGTCTTTGCGAGGTGCTGGGGGTGCTGAGAACTTTATTACAGAAAGGAGAGCGCATAAGCCCCCGAAGGGGCCCTGTAGACTGGGCGACATCGTCAGTCCGGGACGTCATAGGATGATACTGCTGCTTAACCGCGCAATGAGGCCTTGTTGGGCCCCGAGTTCAGGGCAGCAAAGAGGGTCGCAACCCAGTACTCTCCCGTAAGGTTGGGGATAGGAGGAGGGGATGTATTTTGTTCGACCGGAAGGCCGACACCACGTGGAATATATCGGCTGTCGATCCACGCTCAAAATATTGTAGAAAAAAGATGGTTGATCCCTACGTGATAGGAATCGGAATAACACGAAAGCAAAGCGTGCCCTTACAGAAGTAACGGAATGTTTACTGTACAATGATATAAGAGAGTTTGCACAATGTATATTGATGTCTGGCAGCTAGCACCGTTTAACGTGGATGCACCCACTTTGATGATTGGTGGCACATCTCCATCCCGACGACTAACGTCCATGTTAAATGATTAAACAAACCCTTGTGTTAGCTGTAGTAGTTAGTGGTGAAAGCGTAATCAGAGAACGAGGTGTGATAGCCAGAAGAGCGTCGCATATTGGACGGAGAGCTTGGTCGCCATCCCGCGGCATGTTACACACCACGGCCAGGCTAGAGGGAAACGCAAAACGCGTCGTGTCGCCCCGGTAGCCCGGCCGCGATTTTTCTTGCGGCGAGCGCGTGAGCGGGGAACGCGGTGCGCGTCGCACCGCGTTCAGGCGCGCGTCGCAGAGCTATTTTTGGTTTCGATTAGCGTGATGCTATGAGCGAGGCCGACGCTTTTACGACGCTTGTGCTAAGATCGCAACCTCGCGGTGTGTTTAAGGCACTGACAAAATTGAACTTCTATTCAAAACGAGCCAAACGGGACGGGCGTGTAACGCGTTGCAGGTGGTAATCGCGGATACCACAGTGATGACGAATTCCTTTACTTTACCGTCCCCAGAGGTCAACACCACTCCGCCGACCGGGAGAGTGGTAGATATAGAAGGAGCGTTTGTAACGCCTTCAGAGTCTGTGACTGTGGCGCAGTGGATAGCGTGCCTGGCACCTGTTGTTGAGGACCGAGCGGTCGTGGGTTCGATGCCCGTTTACGGAACTTTTTTTATTTGCCATCTGATCGTGTAAATATTTTCTACGTCATTTCCGTGACGGAAATACGTCACTAAAGTCTTGGTGGACCACGGAATAAAACACTTTCGTGTTAAAAGTAGTGTCAATGTACTGTAGAAGATCACAGGGATGTAGAAGGGTTCCGAAAGTTCCCGAGCCCTTTAAGTTTGAGCTTCAAGATAATGAGTTTCATTTAAAAAATTGGCCGCGTATCTGCGTGCTTCGCTGCACATGTCGTCTAAAGACGATAGAAGACGCGCTGCGTGAGATATGGACGCCATCTGGCAATACGTCGGGAAACATGAGTGCTGTGTTGCGGGCTGGTAGTCCCGGCGCAGCAGCAGGCGAAGACCGGCGGTGACCAACGCGACCGGCGGGGATGCCAGCCAGCCCGAACACGCGGTTTGGCGCGTGCGAAGCGCCGAAGCAGAAGAAACGTCCGCACTCAACGAGTACTCTCCACACACTCTTTTATTTACACGTCACCTGGCTAAAACAGGAATGCCAGAGCGGCGCCCCATGGCATTCGTACACTTTATTCGTACAGTGCAATACAGAACCGAAACCGAAACTCAACAATGAGCTCGTGCAGAGGGCATGGACGAAGGCAAGTTTCAGCGCCGCTTAAGAAACTAGATTGTTTAGAATTATGTATGTATGCATTTTCTATTAAAAGTACACACCACCTATTACTTACCTAGGGATGTTGCGCCTCAGATATGCGTGATGTTTACTTTTTGATCGACAACGTTCACATTTATGAACAGCCGTACCAGTTCAAGATGGCTGGCCCTTGGGCAAGTGCTTCAACTTTTGCCGAGTGGCTGAATCGAGTGACGTGCCGACAAACAGAAAGATAGACAGACCATAATTTCTCCGTTTAAGTATCCCAAGAAAGACTATCGTCTTTAAAAATTTACCTGTATGACCTGCAGTGAGCTGAAATATGCGAGGTCAGAGTCAGCGCCGATCGCAGCGCCGATGTCTGCGATCGGGGCTAACACTGCTAGGTTTAAATACACATATATACCCCACAAAATGGACGGGAGATTGACCGCCGCCGTAGATCAGTGGTAGAGCATCGGACGCGTTATTCGAAGGTCGCAGGCTCGGCCTCTGGCGGCGGCAAGTTTCTTTTGGTATAATTTCTTCACATTTGTACCCTAATTACTACAAATAGCATCCCTTATACTTAGCATGATTGTCTGTTATTTCTCATTATTATTGTGTCTTCCAAACAAATAGGCCTTAAAGTCTTCTTTCCTACCTTTAGTAGTAGTGTGAGCACTAAGAACTGTGAAGCAATACCACTTCTGACTTGTTTGGACCGCGGCGAGGAGACTGCACTTTTTAAAACTCTTGGGGCTGATCTCCCGGACGTCTCGTTGACGATACCCGGATGATATCGACTGAAAGCCCATATATTCTCGCTGGGAAACCCGGATGTCTTGTTTGAAATGCCCGGATAAAGGCGCTGGAATGTGGCACAAGGTCACTTGAAGGCGCCCACAACGGGATCTAAAACCATTTCATACCTAATAAACGTTTATATTCAGTGACTATGAAATGACTGCAGGGAGTTTCGTGGATGCTTACGGTGACAATAAAACGTATGATCGGTTGACCGCTAGAAACACTTGCCTAAATGTTGAGTTTGCACATTCAGACTAGAAGCTAGTGGTACGTTATATTCAAGATGTAACCACCGAAATAAAGCGCACATTGATTAATGTACAATGGATTTTTTTCCATAGACCAAATAATCTCGACTTCCCACTGAGCTCACAAGTTCCGTATGTATCGTCATTTTCTCCCTTATCCAGAACACTTCGGTCCACGTGTACATACGTGCGAAAAAAGAAAACGTGGACACCACATATGAAAGAGTACACTCGAAATAAACGGCATATTTTATTGTCTCAGAATACATGTTTCATATTTTACAAACTACCGAATTCAGCAAAGTTGGCTATTAATGTTCGTCAGATACTTCCCACTGCACCTTGCAATGTCATCTGATATTTCCTAGGAACGTCTCGGCAAGAAAAAAATTGCGCGTAGACACTAAGACGAAATATATAGTCATGTCGAATGACTCGCATACTTGGCATTGCGCACGTGTCCTGTGATATGGAATGTGACACAGTGGCAACTCCTGAATCCAATTCATACATGCACGAAGCATCTGCCTGCTGGCTGGGGGTCATATGTGCGCTAAAATGCATTGCTGCCTACCCTTTCAGGGTGGATTATATAGGCACGCGTTTCCGAATAATACTACAACGGTCTCAAAATATTCTGTTGTTCCAGCTGCACTGATTGCGGAATTGAAGTACACTTTGCCATGAATTGTACTACTACAGAACTGACACACACGTTTACCTCCTAGCTGAGTGAATACGGTTATGACAGGAAAGCGTCGTTCGTAGGGCAAATCTCTTCCCGCATATGTCACACACATGAGGTCGCTCGCCCGCGTGGGTTAGAATGTGCCCCTTCAACGTACTGCTGTTCGCGAATGCAGCAGGACAACGATGGCAGAGACACGGCTTCTCGCCCGTATGCGTACAGGTGTGCGTTGCTAGTGCTTGTTTAGAACTGAATTTGCGGCTTCAGGACTGACATTTAAACTTCTTTATCCCCAAGTGACTAAGCTTGTGGCGCCGAAGGTTTCTCTTCGAAGTAAATGTCTTCCCACAGACGTCGCACGTATGTGGTCGCTCACCGGTGTGGGTCAGAACGTGTTCCTTCAGGGTACTCCTGTCCGCGAATGCAGCGGGACACAGGTGGCACAGGTACGGCTTCTCGCCCGTATGCGTGCGCGAATGCCTGGTTAGTACTTGCTTCAACTTAAAAGCGCGGCCGCAGAACTGACATCTGAACTTCTTTATGCCCGAGTGAGTGACCTTATGCTGCGAAAGGTTACACCCATATCTGAAGCTCTTTCCGCATTCGTCGCACCTGTAATGTCGCTCCCCGGTGTGGCTTACAACGTGATTTTTGAGCGTACTCAAGTCCGCAAATGTAGCGGGGCACAGGTGGCAGAGGTACGGTCTCTCCCCAGTGTGCGTACGGGCGTGGCGTCGCAGTGCATCACTCCGGGTAAATTTTCGCCCACACACGTGGCAGGCGACCGTCTTCCCCGAATGAGTCAGTCCGTGGGACGCGAGGTTTGGTTTCCTGGCGAATCTTCGTCCGCAGACGTTGCATTCGTGCGGTCTTTCGCCGGTGTGAGTCAACATGTGCCTCTTCCGACACTCGCTGCTGGTAAATGTGGCCGGGCACGACGAGCATTCGAAGGGCACCTCTCCCGTATGCGTGCGGTTGTGGATCACAAGGTCCCTCTTCTGCGCGTATTTCCTACCGCACACGTCGCAGGCGTACCGTTTGAGGCGAGCATGAGCAAACAAGTGTGTTCGCAGCAGCGACCTGCTCTTGAAGACTTTGTTACAAACGCCGCACTGCAAGGACCTCGTGGCGGTAGGCTTGTCATGCGGTTCTGGTTGGGAAATAGTGACCTTGTCCGGGGACCTGCGATTGAACGATTTTTTTTGTCATTCATACGATGTTACGGCGAGTTGGCGCACTAATAAGGCACCGGCTACTTTTTAGCTCTCAAAGTGATCGAGCATACAAGACAAGTAAACACACAAACAGTAGGGTATAGATAAAATAAAACACGCAACTGCCTATAATATGGTGACTGTTGGGGTTTTACGTCCCAAACCTACAATATGATTGTGAGACGCCACAGTGCAGTACTCCGAAAATTTTACCACCTGGTGTTTTCAACATAGGCCTAAATCTAAGCACATGGGACTCTAATAGTTCATGACCAGGAAAGTGCGGCCGCCGAGGCCGTGATTCGATTCTGCGACCTCCGGGTCAGCAGTAGACCCCGATAACCACGAGACTACAGTGGCGGGCAAAAAAATACATACATGTCGAATAACAGCACGATAACGCAAAGGAAAATGTCCGAAATGCAATTACTAAAGTTCGTAACAACGTCTCTGGTCATCATGAAACTCAATCTCCGTACCTGCCACACAATCAACACATCACAACTAAAACACAGATATAAGTAGGACATACATATAGTACGTGTCCTTAATGTATCAGGAACATATATGCCTCAATGATAGCCAGCAATACCGCTGTCTCCTAGAAAGCGTTTCAATGCTTTTAAGGCTTACCTAAGGCTCCAGTCGGCCCAGAAATTACTGAACTGGCTGCGGTCTAATGCCATTAGTTCTGATTTATGCACAGAGAATTATCGAGACATCTTAGAACGAAAGTAGGGGAATTTTTTTCGAGGGGCTCGTTCCTTTGTAAAACATGGGGACATTAACTTATGTCTTTAATGGTAGTGTAGTAATTATGGTATAATTAAACACGAATTAAAGTGTCGGTGAAGTGCCTTACATTGCAGCTCCATTCGTAGCGCATCGGACGCGTAGCTCGAAGGTTGGAAGTTCGAATGCCACTGGCGGAAAGAGTGATTTTTCGTCGACTTTAAGTCCTTTCAATTTGCGTCATGATTACTACACCACAGTTAAAGACAGCAATTAATAACCCCTTTGCTTTCCTCATTTGGAAGAGTTATCCGAGAAATGACGAGCGCTCCGTATCTCATTTATAAAAACAACCACCAGAGCACCAGAGACATACAGCTATTTCCACCTGCCTTACTAGCTCTCTAAATGTGATGAATGAGGCCATCATATTTCGGAGTGGCCAAAAGCGAGCTCTTGCGAGATGTGCTCTCCTGCTAGAATGGTCACCATCAAAATTAACGCACCCCTATCGGAAAAAACAGCGTCGCCAGTGTCTCCCAGTGCCTTTCAGCGCACTGGGTGGCACTGGAAACGCTGTACAATGTGTCCTAGTGTACTACAGCGCGCTGGGAGGCACTGGGACATACCTTACAGCGTGGCCAGTGCCGCCCAGTGCGCTGAAAGGCACTGGGAATACTGTACAGTGTGGTCCAGTGTCTTACAGCGCACTGGGAGGCACTCGTCACGCTGTACAGTGTCTGCCTGCGCACTGGGAACACTGGCAGCACATTGGAAAAAACGGGGTGCGCTGGGTGACATTCGTATAAGGTTTGGTATTGGGTCCCGAGAAGTCGAAAGAAAAACTTTTCGAGTATCTTGAAAATATTATTCTATTCTGTGTCCTACATATATCTAGCTTTAGCTTTAGTTAAGCGACGGACGTACGTATACGCTGAAGCAATAATCTGCCAAGCGCGCGCGCGCGCGCTTTCTCTGAAGTGTGCGATCGAGTGTCGTAAATGTAGTTCATATAACTGCATCGAAATCCCTTATGATTCGCACACAATGTGACATTAGTATTAGTCTGATAATAACATCAACCTACTCTAACAGCCAGTCCTTCCATATGGGCTCGTACCGCGGAAAGCCGCACGTCACCGGCAACAGTGAGCCAATGTAACGCTTAATCTCGGCGTTTTAAGCTTCTGATCTGTGTAGTCGAAGGTGCTGATACGGCCTCGCTTGAGTCAGGTATGATCGAAACTATATTTGAACGGTTATTAGATTCTTAGTAATTGAATATCCACGTTCTTCACAGCGATCGTTCCGCGCAATGTTTGGGTTGCACAAAGCTAGCGGTATGGCTTAGTTCAGAAGTGGAAGCGTCTAGGCGTATATATCCCCATAGCTCTGAGCTTATATCTACAGTGCATTGTCATCCACGTAGCCTACCGTACTTGTTGGCAGCCACGATCGGGTCAGGATGAGTTCGGGTACGGGCGCGTCATGAAAATATTGGCTCACCTTCAATTCCGGCGAAAACTTCGGTTCAGACACGGTTTTCGGATTGCGTAATGTCGATCACACATTTGCAACTGTCGGTGCGGGCCAGCTTATTAAGTTATTGCTCTCGCAAAAACAAAACAAAAAAGAGACCGTATGATAACCTCACGTCTTCCACAATGAGTATTATGGGATGTTCTACATTATTAAACTGCCTTTTTTCAGGCTAATATAAAGTGTAGCAGTGCAAGAGCTAGGAAAACTCGACGAAAAGTTATGTGATAGAGAACAGCAATTTTTATCAATGAGAAACAACCTGGGTTGAACAAGCATCACTACGAAACTTCGTATAAAATTTGAGAAACGTGTGACGCACACTAACCATTCGTGTGCTGTAGATGCGGCGGAATCTGGGCTCGTATTCACGCAGACTGTACTTTGAGATCCCTGGACTTTGCTAGCTGCTTGTTGACGGGTCCGTCTTTTGGCTTTGGCCATAGCTGGATGCATAAAATGAATCGTATAAAAATCACCTATCATTGCTCGACATCACTGAGCTAGAACCTGCAGTGAAAGTGATCATTGCAAGACTATCTTTCATTCGTTTTGTATCTTGGCTGTGACTATCACAAACGAACCACGTCAGCACAAATACAGCAGAATCTTCCCTCACTAGGCTCTCTAAATATTCACCTGATGCCAGAACATTCAATGACGTGCGGCACGGAATTCGTCTCATGTCTTCTCCTCCAGCCGTCTACTTCATACCATGAATATAACAAAAAGGGAGTACGGCAGAAAAAACAAATATTTAGGCGCGCACAGGAGCACTCGACTGGTAGCGATACGAGATTTCACTAACACTTTGCAACTTGCGGCACGTACACTAACCACCACATCGCCAAAGAGAAGTCGTTTCTATATACTTTTCCTAGATATTGTGCCGAAACTCGTTACAAGGGCATAATTGGAAGTGGGTTTGAATTGTGACGAATATGTAATTGAGAAGAGGTGGTCTCTATGCTCTTTTCATGGGTGTTGTATACGGCTACTTATAAGATGGTTCCAGTCGTGGTTGTTATAGGTTCTCTTGCTGTAGTCAGCCGAAAATAAAGGCGGGCACCGATGGATGGTAACACAATGTGCTATAGAGGTCGTCAGAGCAGGAATATGTTCCTCGGACAGGTTGACCGATGTTTCAATACGTGGACGCTTATGTTCGACTAAGGTATTTTATCATAATTGGTGTGTTAGTTTTGAAACGGTTAGTCATTTCAATGGCTACGTGGTGTCGCTGTCGGTACTGTCATTTGCCAACGAAGAACCTGGAGAGGGAATCAACATGGTCATTTCACGCCTGTGAAGATCGTAATAGGGGAAAAAGGCCTGGTTTTAAAGTCACAGAAGGAAGGCTAGCAGCTAACTCTTTTGGATGGAATCTCGCGTAACTCAACAAAACGCGGGCCTAAAGGAATACGGCCGCCCCAGCGAGCATCGCGGTTTTCGTGCTGTCTATCGTAACAGCTGAAAACACAACAAAAAATGCCGGCAGTTTGCACTACGTCGCGCAAAGCTTCGCACCATGAAGCACCGAGCCGTCGCTGCTCGTACTCCACGTCGACCGACACGTCTACCTCCGATATGCGCGGCTTCCTCCTCGGAAGTACGCAGCCGTGGCTAAGCTACTGCGCATGCGCGGCATGGCCAGGGTGTGCATTATCTGGTCGCTAAACGACACGATGCTTGCTTCCTCTTTGTTTACATGTTTTTAGGATCTATCGCAAAATGAAACTCACAGGGCTCCTTACGCAATCGCCTAAGACGATTCAAAGGCGAAAGCCGTCTTCTTTTTCTTCGCACTCAATGTACTGATGCTCCCACGCCCCCCTCCGAAGGTCTTCTGCACGTAACGTGGTTTTTCACTTCCTCCGAGATCCGAGGCAATGCAAGCTTTCTGCACCTTCCTTTTGCGCTGCCTCCCTAATTGGCACCTTTGATGATGATGATATGTGATGTTTATTGGCGCAAGGGCCACTTGATGGCCAAAGAGCGCCAGGTCATAGTAACGAATATGAACAATGATTATGGTAAGCGGCTGTAAAAGGGCCTTAAAATTCCTCGCGCAAAAGGCGGGTAAAACATATATGTATTAAAATCATGAGCGTGACGTGAAATGTATGGGTAGTGGGAATGAATAGCGAGAGAATTAATAGCGTAATGAAACTACGGGTATATGGCATGAGCACGAATGCCTCGTCAACGCCCTTGAGACCAAGGGCTGCGAGGCCGGTGCTTCTTTAAGTGTGACTACCGCAGCAGCAGCCTCTGTTAGGAGGCCACGCTACGGAATGCCTGGGTAGATAACGTGAAAGTTACGAACTTCTTTTAAAAACGTGAATAGTGATTGGTGTTTAAAAACCGGTTCCCTACCGATGAACATTGATGGGTGTAATGGAATTTGTTGTTGGTAGGGCAGTGGAAAGTGTTTTTTCCTAAGTGTGTCTAATTCTTTACACTGTATTAAAATGTGAAGCACGGTTAGTGCTTCACCACATCGTGCACACAAAGGTGGATCTCCACCAGACAGAAGGTGTGTGTGTGTACTATGTGTGTGACCGATTCTAAGTCTGCAGAGTGTAACTTCCGTGTGGCGTGACTTCGATACTGGCGGCCAATTTCCCAGATGCGGTTTGACAACGTGTAGTTTATTTTGTGTCTGAATGTCCCATGTGCCCTGCCAAAAGGCCCTGAGCTTTCTTTTGAGGAAGGGTTTTATGTCTAGTGTGGGAATAGCTATGAATGTATTGGGACTGTTTTCGTGGGCGGATGCTGCTAGCTGGTCTGCCAACACGTTGCCTTGAATCTCGCGGTGCCCTGGCACCCAGCACACTACGACATGTTGCTCGAGTGTGTATATCGTGCATAAAAGAGTGTATAGCGAGACAAGTACAGGGTTTTTGTGTTTTTGCAAAGTTTTTAATGCTTTGACCACGCTTAGGGAGTCTGTGTATATAACTGCCTTTTGTAGTTTTAATTGTTTAATGTGTTTAACGGCCACAAGTATCGCGTAAGCTTCTGCTGTGAAGATACTTGAATTAGGGTGCAGAATACCGGAATCGGAAAAGGATGGACCAACGGCTGCGTAAGACACAGAAGTATTGGACTTTGAGGCGTCTGTAAAGAATTCTGGACAAGTGTATTTGTGTTGTAGTTCGAGAAAGTATGTACGGATATGTGCAATAGGCGCGTGTTTCGTTACTTCCACGAAAGATACATCGCAATCTATGAGCTGCCACCGCCACGGCGGTAGTTGTGCAGCGGGAGCCATTAGAGAGTGTTCGAAAAGTGGCACACCCATTTCCTCGGCTAAGCTCCTCATGCGAAGTGAGTAGGGCTGTCTTACCGAAGGACGGTGGTCAAAACGGGCAGAACTAGATAAATCATTAATTGTGGGGTGTGATGGGTGTTCCTTGTCTGCGTTCACTTTGAGGTAATATAAAAAAGACATGTAAGATCGCTGCAGGTGGAGCGACCACTCGTTTGCTTCAACATAGAGGCTTTCCACGGGGCTGGTGCGAAAAGCACCCGTAGAAAGACGAATGCCCGAGTGGTGGAGAGGGTCAAGCATCTTCAACGCGCTCGGTGTCGCAGACTGATAAATTACCGCCCCATAATCTAGACGTGTGCGTATGAGGCTTTTATAGAGATTCAACAGGCACTTCTTGTCACTACCCCACGTAGTGCGTAACAATACTTTCAGAATATTCATAGTTTTTATGCATTTGTTCTTAATATACTTTATGTGTGGTATGAAGGTAAGTTTCTTGTCTAGGATTACGCCTAGGAATTTGTGCTCCGTTTTCACAAGTAGCCGCTGACCGTGCAGCTCAATGTCCGGATCCGGATGGATGCCTCTCTTTCTTGAGAATAATACACAAGTGCTTTTTTGCGGGTTAAGGTTGAACCCGTTCTCCTCTGCCCATTTGGTTACCTTGTTCAAACCAAGTTGCACCTGCCGCTCGCACATTGAAAGGTTGCAAGATTTGTAACCGATCTGTGAAAGGTTGCAAGATTTGTAACCGATCTGCACGTCGTCGACATATGTGGAATATGTTATGTTACGCGGGATTGACAGGCGCAAGGAATTCATTTTGACAATAAAAAGTGTACAACTCAGTACCCCACCTTGCGGCACTCCCGTTTCTTGGACAAATGTTCGGGAGAGTACATTGCCCACTCGAACACGGAATGTTCGATTGGACAAGTAACTTTCTATTATATCTAACATTCTTCCACGTACACCTAAGTGGGACAGGTCTCTTATTATTCCAAAGCGCCATGTGGTGTCGTAAGCCTTCTCCATATCGAGGAACACCGAAAGAAAAAATTGCTTGTGGACAAAAGCGTCGCGAATTTGTGCCTCGATACGGATAAGGTGGTCAGAGGTAGATCTACCCTCTCGAAAACCGCACTGGTATGGGTCAAGTGATTTGTTTGCTTCGAGGAAATGTATAAGTCGGCGGTTTATCATCTTTTCAAAGAGTTTACAGAGGCAGCTTGTCAGTGCAATGGGCCTGTAGCTCGCAACGGAGGATGGGTCCTTGCCCTGTTTTAGAATCGGAATGATAATGGCTTCTTTCCAGGCCGATGGAATCTCGCCGGAAAACCAAACAGCATTATAAAGTGAAAGGAGGGCTTTTTGAGTTTCAGATGGCAAGTGTTTCAGCATTTCATATACAACACGGTCGGAGCCTGGGGCGGAATTATTGCAGCAATTAAGCGATGCTTGTAGCTCAGCTATGCTGAAAGGTTCATTGTATGCTTCGTGTTTTGTGGATTTGCGCTCTAGTTTCTGTTTTTCGATTCGTGTTTTGTATCGTTGGAAAGTTTCAGAGTAGTGCGACGAGCTCGACACCTCTTCGAAGTGTGCGCCTAGGAAGTTCGCCTGGTCTTCCAAGCTGTCGCCTTGTGTGTTTACTAGAGGAAGTGAATGTGCTTGTCGACCTGCTACCCTGCTAACCATGTTCCACACTTTGGCCTCCTGTGTATATGAATTAATGCCCGATAGAAACTTCTGCCAACTTTCCCTTCTTGCCTGTCGGCGCGTTCTCCTGCCTTGAGACTTTATGTTTTTAAAACTGTCGAGATTCTCGGCTGTCGGGGAGTCTCTAAGCAACCTCCATGCTTTGTTTTGTTTTTTGCGTGCATTTTGACACTCAGTGTTCCACCACGGGACACGTCGTTTCCCGGGCAATCCAGTTGTTTGTGGGATGCACTTAGTTGCAGCATCCGTGAGAAAAGCTGTGAAGTACTCAACGGCTCCATCTATGTTTAAACCACACATATCAGTCCAACTTAAGCTAGAAACTTTGCGAAACTTTTCCCAATCGGCTTTTTCAATGTTCCATTTCGGAAACTGTGGGGGGGCATTCATACGTTATCGGTGCGCTCAGAACTATTGGAAAGTGGTCGCTTCCATAAGGATTATTACCGACTTTCCATTTGAATAAAGGTAGAAGTGATGGAGATGTAATGGTGAGATCTATGGACGAGTAGGTATTGTTAGCGAGGTTATAATATGTTGGCACTTTCAGATTCAACAGACACGCACCGGAAGAGAAGAGGAACTGTTCAATCAGACGACCTCGTGCATCGCAGCGAGAGTCGCCCCATAGACTGCTATGTGCATTAAAGTCCCCAAGGACCAGGTAAGGTTCTGGGAGTTCATTTATTAAAGACTGAAATTCATGTTTTTGCAGTTGGTAGTGTGGTGGTATGTAGAGCGAGCAAATGGTGACGAGTTTGTTCAAAAGAACCGCTCGAACAGCCACTGCTTCAAGGGACGTTTGGAGTGGTAAGTGTGTACATGCTATTCCTTGATTAACTACAACGGCTACACCACCGGATGACGCCGTGGCATCTTTCCGGTCCTTTCGGAAAATAATGTAACTACGTAGGAAGTTGGTGTGTTTCGATTTTAGGTGTGTTTCTTGTACACACAGCACTTTTGGTGAGTGTTTGTGTAATAGTTCTTGGACATCGTCGAGATTTCTAAGGAGTCCTCTGACGTTCCATTGTATGATTTGTGTTTCCATGTTGGAAGTGAAGTAGTGCTGTGTGTACGAAAAGGAAGTAGCTGTTTTTCAAACGGAAAGTTGGAACTTAAGTAACAGAGCCGTCGGCGGGCGCTGTTATCGGCTTTTTGTTTTCTTGGCGCGCTCCAAGGAGCTACGCCTCTCTTTCGGTACCAGGGGTACCGGAGTTGTGTCCATTGCCTCGTGTGAGGCACTGGACGCCCGCGTACGCGAGCCGCTGGTTTGTTTTTCCGACCTCGCCTGGCGAGGCGTGGTCGTAAGACCCGACGACCCTGGAGTCGCCTGGATCAGTGGCTTGGTAGGTGGAGCAGTCTTGACTGCTGCCACCATGGGGGCAGCCGCCACGGTCGGTGGCTCACTTTGCGTGGGCCGGGACAGTGGCGGTGGCCGATGCGACGCTGCCCCCTGACGCGCCGCATCAGCATAGGTTTGGCCGTGAAAGGCCGAGCACCTTCTGCGTGCTTCCTTGAATGAGATGTTTTCTCGAACCTTCAATGAAATGATGTCTTTTTCCTTTTTCCAGTTTGGGCAGGCACGTGAATACGCAGCGTGGTCGCCGTCGCAGTTCACACAGTGTGGTGTTTCGTTACAGGTGTCCGAGGCATGGCCTTGGACACCACATTTCGCACAGGTAGGTCGGCCACGGCAGCTCTGAGAGCCGTGGCCAAATCTTTGACATTGAAAGCATCTGCGGGGGTTCGGGATGTATGGTCTAATAGCTGTTTTTGTGTACCCGGTTTCAATGCTCTGTGGCAGTTCACTTGTAGAAAAGGTCAGTATTAAGTGTTTAGTGGGAATTTCTTGGTTATTTCTCCTGATTATAATTCGTTTCACATTGGTCACGTGCTGATCTTTCCAGCCTTCTAGGAGTTCCGTCTCAGTAAGATCAAGGAGGTCTGTATCTGACACGACGCCACGTGCGGAATTCATTGATCGATGGGGAGTGACAGTGATGGGGATTTCGCCGAAAGTTACGAGGTTCTTTAATTTATCAAACTGTATTTTGTCATGAAGTTGGAGAAGGAGGTCGCCACTGGCCATTTTTGTAACTTTATAACCAGCACCTAAGGTAGCTGTCAGTGTTCTGGATACTACAAATGGGGACACGGTTCTAGCTGTTTTGTCAGTCTTTTCACAGTGCACTACGTGATAGGTAGGGAATATTTCTTTTGGTCGGCTTAGAAAGTTCAGGTCTTCGGTGCGTACACGCTTTGAAGCGGCACGATCGCTTATTAATGGGAATGCTGTATGCATAATAATGGAAAATGATTCGGCAGCAATGGCGGCCACCCACCACGGAGCCCAACATGGGGACGCTACAAGATTCACGGAATTGAAAACATGCAGACGCCAGCCGTACACCGCTACTATAACCAAATGCGCATAGACCAAGGTTGGCTACTTGCACAAGGTTAACCCAAGCCACCTATGAAAATTGCGAAGTAACTGAAGGGAATAGGAGACAGGACAGCGACGAAAGAAGATAGGAAAGTGAAAGATCAGAGAGGGGGATAGGAAAAGGTGACCGCCGATTTCCCCTGGGTGGGTCAGCCCAGGGGTGCCGTCTACGTGAAGCCGGGGCCAAAGGGGTGTGTTGCCTCTGCCGGGGGGCCTTAAAGGTCCAATCACCCGGCGTCGGCTCAACCCC
Organism: Rhipicephalus sanguineus; assembly: GCF_013339695.2. Classification (NCBI taxonomy): domain Eukaryota; kingdom Metazoa; phylum Arthropoda; class Arachnida; order Ixodida; family Ixodidae; genus Rhipicephalus; species Rhipicephalus sanguineus. The sequence continues at coordinate 73,966,739 of NC_051182.1, read as the reverse complement.
CAGGATCCCCTTTTCCCCGGACACAGCGAAGCCACGCACGGCTAGGCGTGGGAGGAGGTCGAAACCCCCCCGTTAGCTCGGGTCCGTGGTGTCGCTACACACCAAACGCCAGCTTGCGCAGACGCCCCTGCGGGGTAATTGGCACCTTTGACAAGCAACGATATCACGTGATGACGTCATCACGTGATTTGTTGCATCGCTCGTCTTGACCCCGCCGACGCCGATGATCAATTTTCGCGTTTCACGAGGCATCTAAGGATTTCACCATAACAATTCTAATAGCACGGACAACGGGACAGGAGAGGGTAAAACGGACGGGAAAACCACTTTGCGTCCATCGTCAGCTGAGCGAGGGGCGAGTTTTCAAACGCAAAGCCATTCCTTCTACGTGCTACGAAGACAGTCCCAGACAAGGTTGCAAGAACGGCTATTCAATACAACGATGGCAACAATGACAATGGCATGAACTCGCACAAATTGTACATGCCAGCCATGGCGAACAGCCGAAACTCCGGCGACCAGCGCTACGGCTTGCCGCTGGCCCCACTGCCGGAGTTGGGGCGTGCTATATTCAAGAAAATTCCATCGCGGTTTTCGAGTTCGACGCTTATGCGGCCTAGGGAGTGTTTTCTCACTTGCCGCGTACCAACAAACCTTTATATTTGACAAGAGTCGCCTCACTTCGCAGAAAGGAAGCACTGTTTTGAAAAAGATAGCGATATAGATAGATTTCCACAAAAGAAAGCGAACCGGCAGCGTCAGCGCCACAGGTGTAGAACAGTTTTATGACAACGGAAAACAGCAGCGCACTTCGCCTTTCCGAGCCATGCATAATATATATCGGGGCCAGTACACGATAGCACGCAAACGGAAATGAAGATGTCGCCATACCTGGCTTGGGACAAAGGCTTCCACGAGAACCAAGCAGGTGTGTGGACTTGATTGGAATCCAGCGCACTTGCAGTGAGCCGAGGGGCGACGGGAAGGCGCGTCAGGCGACGCACAATGCAGCTCCCGCAGCGAGACGCGCGACCTAGACTGGTAGTTACGGCCGTTGTCTAAGATGCTCGATGCGCGCCGTGAGCGCGTCGCGCTCGGGCGGTTCCATTCTCGGATGGGGGTGTCGGCGGAAAACGCACTACAAGACTGTTTCATACGTTGTCGTTGGACAAATTGTTACAAGTTGTATTATTTGCATTGTTACTGCCGTCCACGTTTAGTGTAGCCCAAACATGACTTCGTGTTTTACCTCATTTCGTGTTGACTGCGACGCCACCGAGGGTCACTTTCCGTGTTTGATGAGGCATGTCTTTCGCCGTAAATATTGGGCACGATTTAAATAACTGAGTACTCTGCTACGACAGAACGACATATTGTCCCTCATATCCAGGGACACCGCAGGAAGAATGACTTAGTGTTTAGAAATAAAAACTGTGTTCCTTACAATGGCAGCGTGGTACGCCGTCCCAAAAAGATGCCATCACGCCTAGAAAAAAGTTCGGCAGGTGTTACACTTCAAAATATGAGAAGGCGAATGCGTGGCCGCACTCACGCAAGGCAGGTGAACCGCAACATGCTTGGCATTAAATCGACGTTTTAAACGCCTCATTCTTTCTATGCGTTTCCAAAGGTGCATGTGCAGGCTTTTCTGCTCCTCTAAGTGTTTCTCAAGCTCAGCGTCCGCAGTGCGGAATCTCCTTGCATTAAGCATCGTTTACGTGTGCACGCATCAGCCTGAACCTCTCCTGCAACGGTATACTTGCGCGGCCGGTCGCGATACGCAGGGCGTGGACGCTCCATCGCTGGTCTCTCAGCCGTCGACTAGCGCTGCCGACAACAGCCGCCGCAGCAGCTGCTTTGGGTGGGACATCATTGGCGCGTGCTCACGCACTCACTTTTCTCAGAACTTGTGCCTGTTACTCCGCGAAGTAGTGGACCGTTTATAAATTGTCCTAGGGCTCCTGCAGCAATTACAATTGCACACGGGTGGCGTATTGCGCTCTTTCCTACTTCTCTTTATGCTTCCCTCCTTCGTGCTTGCGCAGTACGCCACCAGTTCGCTATGAACCAACTGCGCTGCAAGAAGGTCTTACTGCAGTTACAGTTCCGAAGCACCCTCTATGCCTACACTATACATATCTAAAGCGATACGCCCACCTACGTAGCTGTACACTTGATGGACGCTGTGGCTGATGAATTATGGCTGAGCCCCTTGAAATGGGTTGCAAGCTTTCAATCACCAACACATTCGTTACACAATTCACACGGTGTAACACCTCCAGCAATTGTACTTTTCTACGCAGTATTACATCTCTTCGGTGGCGTTGCCAATGGAGAGGGGGGTTCAACCTCTGCCCCCCCCCCCGAACATTTTGATTTTTGCTTGCGTATATATATATATATATATACACGCACACATACACACGCACGCACGAACATACATAAAGTATGGTTGAATCCCCCCGAAAAAATTTCTGGCTACGCCCCTGCATCTGTTAACACGTTTCCTTGGCCGACTTGACTGTATAGGGTATTTTTCCGAAGTAGTTTCAAGCACTGGCGTCGCTGTGTGGTACAATACTTGACTGCCATGCAGAATACCTGGGTTAGATTACCCGTCAAACTCTAATGATGACGCAAGAGCCTTAAATGCCGCTCCCGTCCATGAGGCTTGCGTGAGTCTTTGCGAGGCTCGCATAATCTCACAAGCTCTCGCGAGGCCCCGCCCAGAAACCCACGTAGCCTTGTGCGAGAGAGTGATGATGTCACCATGACGTCACAGATCGCCAAAATGTGTGCCGTCAGCACTACGTCACATGATGAAGTCATCGTTTGACATCGTTGATCGGTCAAGGGTGGGCCAATTCCCGAGGAAGTGTATCACTATATGAGGCGCAGAAAGCTGCACTGGAGGGGGGAAGGAAATTTGGAATAGACCAAGGAGGTTCAAAAAGAATTGCAGGGGTAAAAATCATGCCTCAGGAGTGAAGCCGTGCCCACCGTAAAGCACGAGACACATGGTTCGATTCGGCATAAGATTCGACGTGTGACGCAGTACGCGGCGTACGACGTACAGGGAATCACTGTGCAGGCTCCGCCCATAACTGGTGGCTCAGCATGCACGCTCAGAAGACATCGCATCCTCTTCATGAAGCACAAAACCACAGACGCGTGCAGTGTTTCCCATTAGGGGAGGGGGGTCACGTATGACCCCAGCGCCCCTCCCCCTTCCCTAGGTCGAGTCCGATGGAAAACAAGCTCCGCAATGGATGCAAAAATGAAAATGAAGCGATGACTTGCTTCTCCCACCGACCTGCCCTTTGTGCCATACTTTGTCCCATTTACCATATTTGCTAAATATGGGAAGTAAACTGGTCTATTTCTAGTGCAACATCAGTTCGGTACAGTTTAATCTTTTTACGGCCTCTCACAATGAACTGAAACGGATGCATGTGGTTTCCATATATATTCGTGTTGTAAAATGTCCCTCTTTGATTTCATCGCCTTTTAAGCTGAAAGTGTTAGTTGAAACGAAACGTGTTAAGGCATAAGTATGCTCCTATATGACTCTTTGTTGGTATATATATATGTCCTCGTGTTTGTGTATATATACACACACTCCCCATCTGTGCTTTGTAAAGATGGCGAATAAACAGTTTCAATCTCAGATGTCTTTGGTCGCCATGATCATCACAAACATGCGTGAAACACGACCATAAAAAACTGCACATTGAAAAATGCGGTGTATGGTCTGACTGAAATAAAGTATGGCGCAGAATTGCCGCCCTCCTTTAGGTGACTACACACGAGGGGAATCCTTGTGGTGGCAGTTCGCAGCTGTGGAGAAGCGTTGAGAAGCCAGGCGCAGGTATGCGAAGCGTTGCTAGTTAACGGTGCAGTGTCGTCCAAGCATGGTACGTGTTTTAATACATACAATACGGGCCATAATACATGGCAATGCTTTCGCCTTCAAGTCGTCTTAGACAAGTGCATATAAAGACGTCTGTAACCTCTTCCTGCCATGTACACACAAAGGAGAAAATGTACTGAACAAACAAATTTCGAGAGCCCTCCCCCTACGGGGAAAATGGGGGAAAGCGAAGATTGGCGTGTGTGTGCCAGGCCCACTACTTCCTTTCTTTCTTCCTCTCGAATTGCTCCCTCCTAACTCTATTCTTCCTTCACCCCGGGAATGGGACCTTCATACACGTTCTTTGCAGCGCAACACTTCAGTCGCTGCAGGCAATAACGAAGGTCACGCTTTCATATCAAAGCAACAGCGACTTGTGGCAACGTGAAACGAACAAGTGACGTCGACAAAAGATCATATTTCCATATCAGAACCGGCTGATTGCCGACATGTCCGCAATCATCAATTACTGGAAATAGAAATACACACGAAACCGGGGCACCCTTGTGGGCCGCATTGTGTACATATATGCCCACTGGTCGGCGCCGAGTTTATCGCGAACTATATGCCACCGGCACCGAAATCTGCAACTGATAAAAGCTTCTCCGAAACAAAAAATAGAGGGATCATTCAATCTATGTTCTACTACGGGAGGAGCTTGCAAATTCTGTGAAAACGTCGGTGTTTAAAACAAAATGTGAACAATTCGGAGTACTTTATATACTCTACTATAGGGCTGACGCGCTGGAGTTTTGAGTACTGTGGCGGAGCCTGGTGGCGTGCGCCGGAGTTGCTTGGGTAGTCAAAAATGGACGCCGACCGGCGAGTTACGCAGTTCTCAGTTGCTTTAAGCGTTTTACTTAATTTTGCGCCTCGTTTTCAGGCTCAAAAAGTGCTTAAAACGTACGCAGGAACTTGTCCGCTATGCCTGCAGAGTCTGACATGTTTGACGAGCGATCCCTGCTTCAACAAACCGTGCCGAAAGCAGGTGGTCTGGGCGACGGCTCTGAGCAGCGCGCGGCCCCAAGCGCGGTCGCCGCCGTTATTGTTGCGTGGTTAATTGCCTCGAACATGGGGGTAAGGATCCTAATGTGCGGTTTTACTGGTTCCCCTGAAAGCCGTACGAAGTGGAGCGACGGAACCGCTGGATACGTGCCGTCCGACGCGTGAAGTGAGTACGCGAGCAAAACGTGGTTTGCAACGTAACGTGCTGATTACTTTTCGTACGCGCGTGCACGCGTTTATATATGTATATAATTCCCTGTGTGCAGTCCAGACGGCACGCCGTGGCTGCCGACGGCGATCACGAGGATATGCAGCCGGCATTTCGTGCGAAACGAGAAAAACGATGACATGAGTCACCCTGCGTATGTGCCTACGATTTTTCCGCAGCTTACAGCCGGCTGCTTCCAGCGGCCGGCTGTAAACATTGCGCGCCGTCGCTTCTCGACCGCGACCGCACGCTGACAGAATTTGACGAATTCCCTAGAAGCAAATGTTGAAAATTACGACCGTGCATGGGGAAAAAGTGTGTTTGCGACTGAATGCGGCAGAAAACGGCACACGACGCGAATGCGCTCATTCGGGCCGCCGACGGCTAGCCTTCGTCACTGGACCTTTCTTGATTCCGTTTCGTCGTGTAATGTCGTTGTGTAATGCAAATCATGTCGGCTTTCTTAACAGCAATCTTTTCGTTTATGCACTGTCGTTAATCGCGCGAGCATGCCTCGTAAAACTTAACTCGAGTTCAACGTCGTATGAGATTCGCTGCACTTGCGAGTTGCAGCGCGCCGAAATGGTTCCTTCAATCTCCTGCACGGCGTAAACATACTTGACGTTGACGAGCTTCTTGCGTTTACGCAGACTGCTTGGCCTGAAGAACTCAGCCACGCCAGAAACTGGCCGAGATCCAAAGCGCAGCACAACCGACAGCGGCGGCTCCATTGCGCATCTGAGCTTAGTGCTGCATGCGGCCGCCTGTCTGACTACTCGAAACCAAAGAACTTGTCGTAGGGGGCGCTTTTTAGCACCGTTTTCGCAGCTCCGCCTGGGCAGCCAGTCAGGCCTATGCGATTGCGGTGAGCTGTCGCTGCCTACTTACATTACCGTTAGCGCGGACAAGGAGCCCATTGTTGTGTGTTTAGTACAAATGTTCAGCGATTCACAGTACGAGGCACTCTTACTATGGGAGACCCACACCGGAAGAACAGACCCTCTATTGCCTCAATGGAGCCAAAATACGCAACAGCGCTTTCGCATACTCTTGCTTGCTTGACCCGCGAAGTGAGCCCGGCCACGATTGTGGTCTGAATGTGTTTGTTGTAACCCGCATGCTTGTTTGCATGCCCTGCAAGAACAGTGACGATGCATTTTAGTTCCGGCATGTGGATTTTAAGCTAACGTCTGTGAAAGCTACACAGAAAGCTCACACTGAAGCTAGCAGCCGCGCTTTTCCGTGTCTCACCATGTGGGCGTGTCGCTGGTACGCCAAAAAACCAAGCAATCAACGAATGAATTGATGCCTCAGTCACTGGTCGCCAAGATTTGTGACGTCACTATGACGTCGACACACGTTTTTAAACCACGGGATGACGTCATCACATCAAATTTTCGTTTGATGCGCCGCTCACGGAGGCACTGCGAAACCACTTGAGGTGCAGAGAAGCATCCAATGCCTCCGCTCCCGGAGGCACTACAAGGCTACAATGCGTGCGGTAAACTTTCGGGTGGCATCAATACAGTCGACTCAAAACAAAAAGAAGATGGCGTTCAAGACGCCTTAGGCAAATGGGGCCGTGCGACATTTTGCCTCCCGAATTGATTTTCGCAATTTTTTTTTTCGCGTACGTCAAGACCGAGCGGAGTTACAGGTATTTGTAGCGCGTTTTAGGGGACACTGGAGCGGTTTTAATTGTCCAATTTATTGGTAATTCGAAATCTTTGCATCTTATAACATACCTGCGTAGAGTTGTGTCGCGATATTTTATTAAATGGAGCTATCAGGGGACAAAATTTTCCCGTGCGCATGCCTTCAGCACACACGCAGCGAAGGAGAGGAAGATGGCAGAGAGAAACGCACGCAAATGTAACGTCATCGGGAAGAACGCGAAAGATCGCTGCGCTGGTTTGCGCCTTTACCTGCAGCAGTGGCCGTTCTCAGGAATTTGCTTATCGGCGCATCGTCCTGTTCGGTGATTCGTGATTCTTGCGATACTGAAGTTTACCTGTAGCGTTTCTACGGCCTTTGCAGTAGCCTATGGCCAGTGTTTAAGCGTGTTCATCATGCCGAGTTATGCGCGGAATTAGGCTGCAATAGCACCCACGGTCGCGATGAAGTGGCATTTCACAAATTCTGTCGAGATCAGAAGACGGCTGCAAAGTAGGCTAGAAAAGCAAGTCTGCGACACCCGAATTATTTCCGAAACACAGATTTCGTGCGAATGCCGTCTCAAATGCAGTCGCTGCGCTTGACTGTGAAGTCTGCGCAACTGAACTGCGACGCGGTCCTTTCTGTATTTTCGCACAAAAGGAGGATCAAGCCGCCACCGAGACTTGTCTTCACGGCAGGAAGAACTGATCAGCTCTCCTGAGTGGGGTGGGGAGAGAGTTTCTGCGAGGCCCCCACCTCACCTACCAGAACGCTGTTCCTTACGTCCAGACGTAATGATAAACAGTTGCTGAAGATGAGTCCAGCGTGTTATTCGCGATGCGCACTTGCCTCTATTTTGCCAGTGTCACTACAGAGGGCCAGCAACACGTGCTGCCGCTTTGCATTGGTACTTCGGCGCTCTCAGTGCTTTGCTCGTGCCACTTTAAGAAATGGTGGCCTGCGTGCTTCTTTCTTGAACGAAAATTAGTGCTCCACCGGAGCAGTGATGTTAATGTTAAATTAAAATTTCAAGAAAAGAAATGTTAAGGCAGTTTCGCGCTACTGGTGCCAAGCCTGAAGGAAGTGCGGAGCTGGGCGGTCTTCTTTGTTTCACTTCTCTCTACGTTTTGTTTATTTCTCTTTCTGTCTTTTTTTCTGTTTTTTATTTGTTTCTCTTTCTTCTCTCTCTCTCTCTCTATTTCTCGCTTGCTTCCTCTTTCGTTTTATCTTTCTCTCTTTGATTCCCTCCCTTTCTCTCTGTTTCTCTCTTTCTCATTCTTTCTGTGCTGTGCTTTACTATACTCCCCGCTCCTCTTCATCCTCAAATTTCTCCTCCTCATCCTCACTCCCCTTTCCCACCCCCTTGCTGGACTAATATGTACAAAGCTGTGCGCTGCCCTTCCAGCGGGCATGGATTGCCTAGTGGTTACGACGCTTGCCTTCCGATCGCGTGAACGCGGGTTCGAATCCAGCCACGACAGTAATTTTTTTTCGCCAAACATTTTTCTGTTTCTTTTACTTTCTATCTTTCCTTCTCTCTATCTTTCTCTCTTTCTCTCTGTACTCCTTCTCTCGCCCAAGAGGTGACTGCATCCCGCGCCAGAGAAATCGCCGCACGTGTTCAGGGAGTGAATCCGGTTCATGATCCGGTTCAAGAGAGCGCGTGCCGGTTCATGATGATGATCGCTTCTGTTTTCGCGTCATGGACAAACGATCAGCCTAAACCGCTCCGCTGTTAAAGCAAAACCCTATTGAATTTGCAAGGAAAGCGCGATTCAAACTAAGGTCATCTCCGCTACGAGCGGTCCACGGTGCATCAGCCCGATGTGCCACAATATTTGAAAACCCGGACTGTTTAATAGTCGGAATTTTTTTGTTAAAACGCTAGTTATGGCTACGTCTGATTGTGATGCTAGACATTTTCTTCAACAAAATGCTCATTTTGAATCGTTATCGAACGCGTTACAAATTGTGTGCTCTGACATGGGCACTTTCCATCGTAATTTTACTACACTGCAAACGGAAACTAGCCAAATTGGGCGTTTTAAGGGCCACAAACCTAATTAGTACTACCTGCATCTAGACAGTACTCCCTTAGGGTGTAATGAGGTGGTGTAATAAGGTTCTGCGTCCTCAATTTTACTTCGTCACAAAATTATGTGGTATAAAGGAGGTAAATTCACTATCTGACGCCATTCGTCAAATGGAGTTCACGAACAAAAAACTACCTTCTGACGTCTCTGGCATGTTTCTTTTTTCTATTTTTTCCGAATCTTTCTATAATGCCTTCAGTGCTGGCGGCCATATTCGCAATTACAAAGGGCTGAGCCATAATTCTTCATCGTCATCAGTAGTCGCGTCAACAAAGTGTACATAATGCCTTACAGACGTGTAGCTGGTGCCTCGCTTCTCCGC